>NW_027208220.1:300000-543000 GCF_964237555.1 Oryctolagus cuniculus | reverse complement strand
GGATCACAAGAGGAGAAGGCAGGACACGAATCAGAGTCTATATGTGATGCCAGCACTGCAGGTGGAGGCTTAGCCTACTACACCTTAGTGCCAGCCCCATTGATCAGTATTATTTCTGCTGAAGAGTCAACTACTAATTATACTGGTGTCTTGCTTGAAAGGATCCTTTGGAAAATAAAAGAGGTTCATTTATTTCTCTCTTTGCTTTCAGTAGTTCCTTGTCACTAACTTTTGGCATCTTTGCTTTGAGTTGTCCGTAGATCTTTTTGTATTTACTGTATTTGAATTGCATTGAATTCCAAGTACTAGTGAAACTTCACTAATTATATGGCATTGGTTCTATTTCTAATGACTTTAAGTGGTGGGTTTTTAAATAATTTGGAGTTATTTTCTATTAGTTTTCAGGTATAGATATCTTGAGCTCTTCACACTGCCATTCTGTAAGATGCTCCAGGAATCATGACTTTAAAGATTGCATCCTGAGCGATGGGTGAACCCTCCTTGAGATGATGAGAGATGCAGAGAGAACAGCAGAATGCAGTAAATCCACAATCTTGAATACCAAGTGACTAGACACAAATGAACCCAGACAGAGATCAGTGGAGAGAGCTAAGTATAGATGGTGAGAAATATTTTCAAGCCCAGTTGAAAGAGCTTGGCCGCTTTTTCCACTGGGCTCTTGAAGCATTTGGTAGTGCTGCAGAGCCCTTGATTATCATCATCATTTCCAGCTAATCATACTTGTCTCTCTGCCACACACTACAAGAGGCACACTGTATTTAGTAGCATACTTTGGGATTGCTCTTTATCTCATGATCTCTTCTTTCTAGGATGCAAGTCAGTAAGTTTCTGTGGCTGCATCTCTGTGAGCCACTATTTCATTTCAACTCAGCACATCTCCCATTCCTTTCTGTGTGGTCCAGAGAGCTGGGACAATAAGACTAACCAGATTCAACTATGTTATTCAACATTTCAAAAATAATATCCTTTTCTCAATGGCTACACAGAAGAGAATGCATGAATATCTTATGAATGCTCCACCCAGAGTACATTATTTAATAAATACTGATATTTTCATGCTTTGTTTAGAAGTAATTCATTGACCAGTGCATTGGAAGCTGGAAATGTGAGAGCAGGTAAGATGTTGAGAACCATGGTTTCAATACCTTTCATGGATCCACTCTATGATAGGAGATGTTGGTAATCCCAAAGCCATCTATCACTCTGTCCCAAGCCTCTTATTAGATTCAAAAGAAGCTCCAGTGAAAGATAAATAACCCAGATGTTATCTACTTGATGAGGACAGATTTTTAATTAGTAAAATAGCACTGTACTAGAAAATATGAAGATGTGAGCAGAAGTGTTTACATAAATGATTTGGGATTTTAGAAAGACAATGAGAACTAAAAGATGAACCAGTGTCTTAGTAGAGTCAGGAATGTGCAAAATTAAAAAGTATGAAGGGTGTGGGTCCATGTAAAACCAACTTATGTTAACCATTGGGTCTGTATAGAAATGAGACTCCTGTGTTCCCATAAAGGCTATGAGCTTCTACAAGTTTCAATTTCCTCAGTTCAATGGGTGACAGTGTAACAGGTATAAAACAAGATAAGCCAACAATTTTTAGTACTTAAATTTAAAGCTGAGAAGCTAATAATTCAGAGTTGGACTCCTTGCTTCTACTTACCACTGTGCTTAGTCACAAATTTCCTTGCTGCCAATCTCAACTTCTTTTCCAGAGCAGGGAAACCTGGTCAGGTTAGATCTAACTCACTGTGCAGTTCAGCCACACCAGTCAAATGGAACCTGAAGGGGGGTGTGAGAACGAAAAGAGGGACAAGGGCACAGAGAATGGAGCCAAGACAAATGAACTGATCAAGGCTCATTTATTTCAGCGTCTCAGAGATATTTATACATAACCAGCTGCAGCTCAAGGCAACACAGAAGTTAACAACATATGCAAGCAACTTATCAGGCTTTCTGCAACAGTCATAACATAGTTAATTTTAACAGAGTGCTCTTGTTTAATCATTCTTCAACATGGGAGTAGTGACTTTCTCATCCCAGGAATTCCACAAGCCAAGATTGACCTTGACTTGTCCATGACTTGTCTATGGGATGCCTTCAACTCACCACCTGTGGCCCTCAAGAGCCACATGATGAAACAGAAGAAATACATTTTCACTGATCTGATGATAAGCCATGGTACCTACACCAGAGATTTGGTGCAGTTTCATGATTTTGCCATGTCAGTACCTTTTCCTTGTAGCTCCTTTATAATTCCCCCAAACATCCTTATCTCAAAGAGCAGTAGTCTTTGAGACTGATATCTGTTATACTCTCATCTGTCAACAGATTAAATGTTCTCTTTCCTTTATTCCATAGTCTGGCCTTATCATTTTGACTAACACCAGGGACAATGACTGATCTTCAACTAACAAATTTTGGTGACCATAGCAGGGCTGCTCCTACCCTTGGTGATGTGCCCTCCACTACTGGCTTAGCTGTTAGAGTGGTGAATGCCATCATGAAAAGTGTTGCAGCCTCTTCTTGTAGAGCTTCCACCTCCTGGGGAAAACAGGTAGTCTCAGCACCCACTCAAGTCACTTTTCACTCCAGGTAAACAGTGTTTTCTCTCCCTGCAAAGATGTGGTGAACCTGTTTGGGGAAAGGAAATAGATTCCAAAAAGGCAACCTCAGACTGACCAGCTGGTTATTTGGGAAGTCCTCAGACCACTTTTTTTTAATTTGAGAGGTAGAGTTATAGACAGTGAGAGAGAGAGAGACAGAGAGAAAGGTCTTCCCTCCATTGGTTCACTCCCCAAATGGCCGCTATGGCTTATGGCTGGTACTGCACCAATCTGAAGCCAGGAGCCAGGTGCTTCTTCCTGGTCTCCCATGTGGGCACAGGGGCCCAAGCACTAGGGCCATCCTCCACTGCCCTTCTGGGCCACAGGACACAGCTGGACTGGAAGAGGAGCAACTGGGACTAGAACCTGGTGCCCACATGGGATGCTGGCACTGCAAGTGGAGGATTAGCCAAGTAAGCCACGGTGCTGGCCCCTAGACCACTTTTAAAACCTCTTTTTCCTTAAATATGGCAAAAAGTTATTTTGACACTGATTCCTGGTTATCAAATACTCTCTTCCATTGTGTGACTAGATCAAAAGCCTGGTCAAATCCAACATGGCAGTGAGGGACAGATAAAACATGATTGACCAGCTATGTTTTCATAAATATATCTTGATCACACAGAAAGAAGAATAATGAAGATACAGTCACTGGTGTCAATGCTAAACCAAATTCGATAAAGCTGAGAGGTTGTAAAGGAATGGTTTTTATGTGTGGTCACCTGATAGTAATTGTCACAAAAGACTCTGCTAAAGTTACACCCTAGAGAGAGGACCCCCATTTCAAATAAAAAGAGATGCTAACTATGGGGCCCGTGCTGTGCATAGTAGGCTAAGCCTCTGCCTATAGCACTGGCATCCCATATGGGCACCAGTTCATGTCCAGCTGCTCCTCTTCACAGCCAGCTTTCTGGTATGTTCTGGGAAAGCAGTAGAAGATGACCCCAGTGCTTGGGCCCCTGCACCCCTGTGGGAGACCTGGAAGAAGCTTCTGGATCCTTGATTCAGATCTGCCCAGCTCCAGTCATTGTGGCCATTTGGGGAGTGAACCAGCAGATGGAAGACCTTTCTGTCTCTCTCTCTCTCTCTCTGTAACTCTACCCATCAAATAAATAAACACAATCATTCAAAAAAAAATAGAGATGCTAACTACATGTGATGCTAGTCATTCTCAAATCTAATGCTAAAATCTGTATGCAATATACACAGAGAGGTGCTGAGGAAGCAAGTCCTCCAGACCAGGGCTGAAATCTAGTGCAGAACAAGCATTAAGGAACCCAGCTGGAGTTTGGTAAATTAGAGAACCTGATCATTCACAGGATAGATGAAGCATGCACAATTTGTTTACACAAAGTGGAGGCCAAAGCACTTATCTTAGGCATAAATAAACCTCTCTAGAAATGTGCCTTCTCTAAACTTGTAAAGGGAGAAAAGGCAATCCTAACCACTATTTTATTACCATTTCTCTCTTAGCACATTGGTAACACCTTTGCTATGTCTGCCCTCAGTTGAACTTCAGTTTTACCTCAATGCACCTGCCTGAGAATTACATAAGAAGGAGAATGTGGGAAGGAAGCAGGTGGAACAGAGTCCAAGAGCCCTACAGCTAGAAGGAAGAGAAAGTAATGGAGGAATGAAGAACCCTTGAGGGCTTTTTTTCCAGCCTGCACCATGTTTCATCAAGACTACATGTTACTGCACCATGGAAGAGTGAGGAAAAAATTCCTTTTCCAGATGGAGGCATTGAGAGAGTTTGGGTGGAAATGATGGAAGAAAATAGAAAGCTCTTTGTAAGAGTGGAGACAGGACTTATTGTTGGGCTTATGAATGGGCCTTATTGTTCATTCTCAGGCACCTGAGGCAACACTCTCCTTGACTCATTATCAGCAATTACTCAGAGTGATCCTAACTCCTATTTAACAATCTTATGGAGGTAGACTTGTTTGCTGGGAAAACAGCATAAAATCACCCAAGTATTGGGCCCGTATTACCCATATGGTGGACCCAGATGGAGTTCCTGGTTCCTGGCTTCAGCTTGGCTCAGCCCCACCTGTGTGGCCATTTGAGAAGTGAACTATTGAAAGATCTCTCTCTCTCTCTCCCTCTCTCTCTCTCTGTGTGTGTGTGTGTGTGTGTGTGTGTTGCTCACTCTCGCTCTTGCTCTCATGTTATTTCTATTTCTTTTCAAATAAAAAACACTTTTAAAAAGTTCTAAAACCAAATGTGTCTTTACAATGTTTAACACTCAGGAGTGGGTATTGTGGTACAGCAGTTTACGCCACTTCTTGGGACACCTGCATCCTATATTGGGATGCCTGTTCATGTCCTGTGTGCTTTGCTTCTGTTCCAGCTTTTTGCTAATGCATCCTGGAATAATAGCTGCCACCATACATGAGACCCAGATAAAGTTTCATGTTCCTGGTTTAGGCCTAGATCAGTCACAATGTTGTAGGCATTTGGGGAATGAGCCAGTGGATAGAATTTCTCTCCCTCTCTCCCTCCCTCCCCTCCCCTCCCCATCACTCTATATTTCAAATAGATGAAAATAAACATACAAAGCATTTTAAAAATCACTCATTGTGCTTAACATAAATCCTTGAGAGGCCAGTGTTGTGGTGTACTAGGTAAAAGTGCTGACTGCAATGGCAGAATCCCATACAGGCACTGCTTTGAGTCCTGGATGCTCCACTTCTGATGCAGTTCTCTGCTAATGCACCTAGGAAAGCAGCACAAGATGGTCTAAATACTTGTGTTCCTGCACTCATGTGGAATACCTGGAAGAAGCTCCTTGTTTCTGGCTTTAGAACAAACCAGCTCCAGCTATTGCAGACATTTGGGGAGTGAGCCAGCAGATGAAAGATTGATCTCTGTGTGTCTCCACCTCTCTCTTTCTGTATCTCTACCTTTTAAATAAATAAATAAATACTTCTTTCTTAAAAAGCCTTAAAGACTATTTTGAAAATAATGGGTGATACTTCTCTTACACACCACTTTATATCATATTTTATTTTATTTTATTTGAAACACACCGGGTACTCAAAATGTTCACAAAAAATTATATAAAAGGATAAGCTTATTTTGATGCAAAAAGTTGAAATCCATGAATAGATTTTGTGTGATAGGTATCTGGTAAGAATTTTTAAAATACCCTTTTTAAATTCATTAAGCTCCTCAGAATTGATGTGTCTGTAATTTCAAAAACACTGAGTTAGAGGATTAATACATTTGGTGCTACAGCACTGCCTCCTCCATGCTCAGCAGCCATGCAACTCACAGAAAAGTCCATTGAGCCAAGTCATTTTCTCCCTTGGAATGCATTGGGAGGACGATGTCACAACTATCCTCTGAGATCCTTTCCCTTGTGAGGATCTCATGCTTTGCTTTCAAAGCAGGTCCTTGAGTCCCATGACAGTTCATTTAATCTTACTGGCTTGGAAATGACTCTTCTACTTTACAATAAATTTGCACTTGATCCATTTGTGGATTTCCATCAAAAGTCTTAAGAGGTAGCTCTCTGCTCTTCTGTATTGTTCTGTTAGTAGTGTATTAATATTATTCTGTTAGTGGTGTAATAGTAATTCTGTTAGTAGTGTATTAATGTTTACTGATGGTGGCATCATTTCTCAGCATTTATTAGGTGTTTGTACTTTGCTTTTGGCACAATATTTGCTCATTAAACATTAACCTTCAAAATTGAGGCCAAATCCTCATGGAGTAAAAAGCTGATCTCAATGTCAACAAAGCTCACTCTCTTATGAGACACTCCTGGACTGTTCTTTTTCTCATTTTTATATTTTAAATTAAAACACATACACTACTGAATGGTGAGGATAGAAGGAGACTTGCACACCCAGCTGACACATGGTGGCAGCTGATCTATCTATAGGCATACGGTTCTTTTAATTTTTTTTCACCATTTGTCTCTTTTAGAATAAGTGGTTAGTGTTTTCAGTATATTTGCAAAGGAGTTATCTCCTTAATACATATCAATCCAGAGGGTAGGCCATTTTTATGCTTGATGTCTATCATGCTTGAAACTGTTAAATACATTGCCACTCCTTCACTTTGTTCCCAAATCTTGGTAAAAGAGCTGGCCTGGCTGGTTGTTTTTCCTTCCATACCTCCATGTGGTGCTCAGTCTACTATGTTCTCAACCTCTCATCCTATTGAACTAACTCTGATAAATTTCGAATTTTCACCATAGAACCAAGAAAGCATCCTTTAATCCTTTAATTTACATCAGGGAAATGCAAGTCAAAACCACAATGAGATATCACCTGACCTCTGTCAGAATGGCTAAAATCCAAATAAGAGTAAATAAGAATAATAAATGCTGATTAGGATGTGGAGAAAGGGGAACACTTATTCACTGTTAGTGGAAATGTAAATTACTGCAGCCCCTGTTTGAAACACTATGGAAATTTCTTTTAAAAACTAGAAATAAATCTGTCATATGAGCCAGCAATCCCACTACTAGGTACATACCAAAAAACGTGAACACAATGTATCAAACAGATACTTGCACCACCATGTTTATAGCAGCACTGTTCACAATAGCCCACATTTTGAACCAGAAAGAATGTCCATCATCAGAAGAACCAGTAAAGAAAATGGAGTACATATACACAATAGAATATTACTTAGCCATAAGAAGGAATGGCATTCTACCATTTGCAGCAAAATGGATGCAAATGGAGGACATCATATTGACTGAAATAAGCCAGACACAAAAAGACAGACACTTATATGTGGGAGCTAAAATGTAAAAAAACAAAAACATAAAAAGAAAGAAAAAATACCTGTGTGTATCAGTATTGCTACAAAAATAGTTTTGTAAAAGTTTGTTCTATACCTTTGTCAAACCAGTGGTTAAATGCTATACCACTAGAGTTTTAATAATCTAATTATTTTAAAATTTATTGTGCATGGGTGAAATGATCAATTATCTACATCCCCACTAAACTAGTCTTTTTGCTTTTACTTGTTAAACTTCTTTTTTGGTGAAGCATTAGGATTTTTTAGTGTAATGTAACTTTCTCTTTTTAGAACTTATTTTTATAAAGATCTATTTATTTTACTTTATTTATTTATTTTACAGAGGAGAGGCAGAGAGAGAGAGAGAGAGAGAGAGAGGTCTTCCATCTGCTGGTGGCCACAAAGACCAGAGCTGTGCTGATCCAAAGCCAGGAGCCAGGAGTTTCCTCCAGGTCTCCCACATGGGTGCAGCGGCCCAAGGACTTGGGCCATCCTCCACTGTTATCCCAAGCCACAACAGAGAGCTAGATCAGAAGTGGAGCATCCAGGTCTTGAACTGGCATCAATATGGGATGCTGGCACTGCAGGCAGCAGCTTTACCTGCTAAGCCACAGCACTGGCCCCAGTGTAATGTAACTTTCAAAGATGCTATCTCAAAAGTTAAAAAAGGAAAGGAGGAGAGGGAGAAGCAGGGAGGATTAAAGGGAGAGAGTGGGACAGAGGAGGAAGGGAATAATTATATTTTTAGAATCATATTTATGAACTACAACAAATCTGTTAAAAACTAATTAAAATTAAAATACCCCCTAAAATAAAAGGCCTGTTTATAAATTTAAAAGCCAGAATTAGAAAGATGGAGAGGGAGAGGGATCTTCAATCTGCTTCAATCTTCTATGACCACAATGGCTGGGACCAGGCTAGGCAAAAACCAGGATTCTGGATCTTCATCCAGGTTCCCATGTGAATTGCAGGGACCCAAACACTTGGACCATCTTCTGCTGATTTCCCAAGTGCATTAGTAGGGAGCTAGATCATTATGGAGCAGCTGGAACTCAAGCAGGGCCAATATATGATACTGGCATTGCAGGTGGTGGCATAACCTACTAGAGCCACAATGCAATCCCTGTAAGAAAAGTGTTTTTAAAAAGTTTATGTATTTACTTGAAAGGTTAGGTTGCATAAGAGATAGACAGAGAAAGAGATCTTCCATCCACTGGCTCACTCTCCAAATGCCTGGGGTTGGACCAGACAAATGTCAAGATACCACAGCTCTACCCAAGTTTGCTATATGAGTGGCAAGGGCCCAGGGACTTTGGCCATCCTCTGCTGCTTTCTTGGGTGCATTAGCAGGAAGCTGTATCAGAAGTGGAGCAGCTAGGACTGAAACTGGTGCTTTAGGGGATGCCAGCATCTCAAGCTGTGGCTTAACATGCTGGCCCCAATAAATTTTTCTTTCATGAGCCAATTTTTTGGGCAACACAAATTGAATATGGCCAGAACACCTGACTGCACAAATGACCAATGCTTAGGGCCAGTGCCTTGTTGTCAAACCTTGGACACAACGTAGGCCGGCGCCGCGGCTCACTAGGCTAATCCTCCGCCTAGCGGCGCCGGCACACCGGGTTCTAGTCCCGGTCGGGGCGCCGGATTCTGTCCCGGTTGCCCCTCTTCCAGGCCAGCCCTCTGCTGTGGCCAGGGAGTGCAGTGGAGGATGGCCCAGGTGCTTGGGCCCTGCACCCCATGGGAGACCAGGAAAAGCACCTGGCTCCTGGCTCCTGCCATCGGCTCAGCGCGGTGCGCCGGCCGCAGCGCGCTGGCCGCGGCGGCCATTGGAGGGTGAACCAACGGAAAAGGAAGACCTTTCTCTCTGTCTCTCTCTCTCTCACTGTCCACTCTGCCTGTCAAAAAAACAAAAAAAAAAAAACAAAAAAAACAAAAAAAAAACAAACAAACAAACAAAAAAAAACCTTGGACACAACGTGTGATACAACATTGATGAAATCCATCCCTCTGCTCCAAAAACCTCTTCAAAAACCTTAAGGAGAAGATACACATGTAGCTGAGCTTTCTTCAATGAGCCCCAGAGTTCTGGGGGAAAAAAGTAGGTTGGAACCATTATTCATCTGAAGCAGTGTTCTGATGAATGGCGATGTCTCTGTTTCCAGAATGGGTTTGAAAATGAGTCAAATTAGGGTTTGTTTTGGGGGGAGAAATGCACATTGTGAGTTGTTTTGGAAATATTAATTAATTATGGAGAAAGCAGCTGAGATGAGCAAAATCTAGATCCTATTTCTTATTCTCAGATCCTACATCAAAGAGAAGCAATCTTTGGTGAACTCCTTTATTCTTCTTCAGAGTCTCCTACAAAAGCATAAGGAAGGGTTAATGCATTCATTCCTAGCTTTCCCAAGTTGAAGTGAGATTTCTGGTGGGGAGAGGAACAGACTGAACCCAGCATCTATTAGGATCCAATGAATGCATGAAGGTTGAGAATGCTGTGTCTGTGGTAAACTCTATCAAAGATAAAGTTAGTATGAGGCTCTGGGCAGTTTGGGTCCTAGCTACACCACTTCTGATCTAGCTCTCTGCTATGGCCTGGGAAAGCAGTAGAAGATGGCTCAAGTCCTTGGGCCCCTGCACCTGCGTGGGAGACCCAGAAGTTCCTGGGTCCTGGCTTTGGATAGGCATAGCTGTAGCTGTGGATTTCCCAAGTGCATTAGTAGAGAGCTAGATCTGGGGTGTGAACCAGCAGATGGAAGATCTCTCTCTCTGTCTCTCTCCACCCCTCCACCCTCCCTCACTCTCTCCTCTGTAACTCTGCCTTTCAAATAAATAAAGAAATCTTAAAAAATATGCCAAAAGTTCACATAATCAGCTCTGGGCAAGACAGGAAGGTAGATAAAAAAATATGAGATTATCATTCATTTTAGAAAGGGATTGATGGTGTCAAAAGTTAACTGTGGGGCCTGCACTGTGAGACAGCAAAGTTAAAGCCACAGCCTACAGTGCTGGCATCCCACGTGCACACTGATTCAAAGACTGGCTGCTCCACTTCTGATCCAGCTCCCTGCTAAAGCACCCAGAAAAGCAGTGGAATATGGCCCAAGTCCTTGGCTCCCTGCACCCATGTGAGAGACCTGAATGAAGCTCCTGCATCATGGCTCCATGCTTCCAGCATGTAAAAAGAAACTAGCTGAAGGCAGAACATGAGTCAAGATGTTACAGGATTGGGGATAATCTGAAAAGAGAAAGGTAGTGTGATTCTGTATCCTTGCTTCCTCCTGCAGCTCTGAATCTGTCATCAGGGATTAATCACACCTTAACCATGTACAGCCATTCAGAGCCATGACATATATTCTGGGAACGTGCAGGGGTCTGATCCACCTGACTCAAGCAGCACCTTCTTACTAATAGGAGTTCTACCAGTCTAATTTTGGCAGGAAGGCATTCCAGTCCTGGAAGATCAAGAGAAGGCTGATGACCAATGGTCCTCCCTCTCTACTCCTGGAGCCCTTTGTAGCTGAGGTAGACTGACTCTGAAGCAGAGTCTGAATCCAGAGGAGAAGGCCTCTCAGGTTTCAAGTTGCAGTTTCTGGGCTTCAGGAAGCAAGCCTTCTGGGTTTCAGTGCTAGAAATGTAATGGTGGGAGAGCACTTCTTTCAGTATAGAAGTAAGGAAAGAGTCTGAGTTGCAAAATGAGAGTACTTTATTAGGCAAGTGAGAGAATAAAGCAAAGCTGGAGAAAACAACAACAGAGCTCCCTGGTAGTAAGACACAGATAGGGGACTACAGAGCTGGATGTACATTGAGGAAGTGGGACTCTCAATCTTTAATAGGTAATCTAATTTCTCTTTAATCTATATCACCTTGTGTGGCAGCCTGGACATGGGGTGTGGTTGGGTTGTTGCTGGTTTGGCTGGAGTGCATCTGCAAGCCTGTAAGGAGTTGGGTTTGGAAGGATCTAGTTGTTTGTGAGTGCTCCCTGGGCATGGAGAGGGACATGATTTGTTGGTTATTGGAGAGAATATAAAATGGGAAGGCATGTGAAATGAGGGAAAAGAAGAGGAAAGTTCACCATCTTCCGGAAGCATGTCTACCCCTCCCTATATGCCCCTATCCCTAAAGGATGATGTTTAGAGTCACATAAGGGGTGAGTATTGTACAATGGGTTAAGCTGACACTCTGGGTGCCTGTAACCATATATGAGTGCTGGTTTGAGTCCTGCTTACTCCGCATTCAATCTAACACTTTGCTAACATGCCTAGTAAGCAGTGGATAATGACTCAAGTATTTGAGTTTCTATCAGCTGCATGGGATATCCAGATGGAGTTCTTGGATCCTGGCTTTATCCTGGCCCAGCTCTGACTGCTGCAGCCAGTTTGTCTTTCAAATAAAAAAAAAAAAGAAACAAACAAAATAAATAAGTAAATCTTTATAAATCAACATCAGTTATGACTTTATTTTGGGGAGAAACATACTTTCTGAACTACTTTTTAGGGGAATGCAAACTGAACATACCCAAGGCACTTGGCTGCAGGGATGAAAAACCCCTAGGACATGGCCTGGTCCTCACACCTCACACAAGACATGAGATGCAATCATTTTACTACAAGGAGAGGCTAATATTTGCATTTTGAGTTTTTCCTAGGGAATGCAGTGAACTCAGGTGGTGAAGAGTAGAGCACTGAGGAGCATCTGCACAAATGGGTGAGGTTTTTGGGCCCCCCAAAACTCAAATACCATAATGGAGTGCCTGACTTCTGATTTTAGTCTGGACCAGCCCAGAATATTGCAGCCATTTGGGAAGTGAACGAGCAGATGGAAGATCTGTCTGTCTCTGTTCCTATGTCACTCTGCCTTTCAAATAAATTAATCTTTATAAAAGAAGACAACCATGACTCTCCTCTTAGGGGATAGTGTGCATTCTAAGCTGCTTCTTGGGGAATGTGCATAGAAAAAGCACCTTGCTGTGGAAATGATCAGTTTCGAGGTCCTGGATCTGGTTCTAACAACTCTCATTTGAGAAGAAGAGAAATCCTTGGTGAAATACCTCTTTCTGTTCCAGAAGTATCTATGAAATCCCAAATAGATGATAATATATATGTTCTTGGATCTCATCAGTGAAATCAGGAGTCCCAAGAGGTGTAGAACAAATTGAACCAAGCACATATAACATCCACGTGAATTGGTGAGGGCTTAGGATCCCTGGACCCATGGAATGTGAAATGTGAAGCGATTCCAAGATGTGGGCAGATTCCACGGGCCACATTTGGCAACACATTCAGAAAATAATTTATTCTGACACAAAGTGATTTTAGAATTTTCTATTATGGAAGGTTCCTGAAGGCAGAATATGAAACAAGTGGGCTGCTTCCAAGCTGTCCAAGTGAGATGAGTGTTGTAGAGGTGCAAATGTTTAGGCTTTATCCTACATTGAGTTCCTCTTCCAATCAGCTGGGGAAAGAAAAGAAAAGTAGATCAAAGCTCATGAAATTGTTGCTATCTCAAGAACAGGATGGTTTTTTTAGGAGTCAACTGGTCTCTGCTTTTTCAGGAGAATGTGGCTTCCAAGGCTTTTCATGAGAAATATGCAACAAATATAGCCAAATCTTGTGGCTGCAGAGAAGACCAATGTGTAGGGAACTTGTTTTATTCTCAAACATTGTGAACTAGAAGAGATGCAATCTTTTGCAAAATCCCCAATTCTGTTCCAGAAACTTCTGTGCATCTTAAAGGGAGGCTAATACATGTATCCTATGCTTTTCCTATGATCACAAGAGTCCTGGGACATGAGGAGCAGACTGAGTCCAATACTTGTGTTGGTCTGGATCCACATAAATGAGTGAGGGTTGAGACATGTGTTTGCATTTTAAGCTCTGCTAATATCAAGTGTATCTGAGGATGTGGATGGTTTCCTTGGAGGCAATATTTGGCCTCAAATTCAGGAAGATGCCCATTTCCCACAAAATTATTCTTTCCTTTTTTAAAAGATTTTATTTATTTATTTAAGAGGTAGAGTTACAGACAGAGAGTGGGAGAGACAGGGAGAAAGGTCTTCCATCCACTGGTTCACTCCCCAAATGACCACAATGCTTAGATCTGGGCTGATATGAATCCAAGAACAAGGAGCTTCTTCCAGTTCTCCCAGGTGGGTGCAGGGGCCCAAGAACTTGGGTGATCCTCCACTGTTTTTCCAGGCCATAGAAAAGAGATGGATTGGAAGAGGATCAGGTGGGACTAGAACTGGTACCCACATGGAATACCAGTGCCACTGGTGGAAGCTTGGCCCACTATGCCACAATGCCAGCCTTGAAAATTGTTCTTTCTGGCCCTAGTACTATAGGAGTTCTCCTGTGTTGAACCCTCCTTAACCATTAAATTCCAAATATTCTAACAAATATTTAAACAATATATTTATTTCAAATTTATCATACATGATATATTTATCACTCAATGTAAGTCTTTTTAGGTGGCCCATACACATAGGATAATGCATTAAGGGAGGATAAGAAACATATGTCTGGGCTCAAATGAGAGGAATGTTAAAAGAGATATAGACATTTAGATTTAACTTAATGAGGCTTCCTGTCCTGATCAGCATGGGACAAAATAGGAATGTAGATCAAATATCCTGGTATTGGTGCTATCTCAAGAACGAGATGGATGATGTTAAGAGCCACCAAGTGCCTTTTGCAGATATGCTCCTTCTTGATGTTTGGGGGAATGTGAATAGAATGTGGCCCAGTCACCTGGTTCCAGATAGGGTAAGTGCATGAATCTGATCTTTATACTTCAAACACAAGATGCAATATTTGGTTAAATGCTTCATTCTGCTCCAGAGATCCCTGAAAATCACATGGGATACCAGGAGGAAGCACCTGGCTCCTGGCTTTGGATTGGCACAGTTCTGGCTGTAGCAGCCATTTGGGGGGTGAACCAATGGAAGGAAGACCTTTCTCTCTAGCACTCTCACTGTCTATAACTCTACCTGTCAAATAAAAAAAAAAGAAATCAGTGTGGACACATGAAAATTGTCCACATAAAATGGAATTTGTGGAGATGCAAACATTTAGGGATTTTTCCAGAAAGGGCCTCCTCAATGAATCAGAGCTTCCTCATGTCAGGAGACCAGATACCCACATCATTAACTCCAGATACATAGGAGGACACCCAGACTCAAAAATGTGTATCTGCAGACATTACTTTTCCTAACCTAGACCTCCTTCAGGATGTAGAAACACATCTCAGCAGGACTTAACCCATTTTTATGACAACAGACCTGAGTCCCTCATCACAAGAAAATCTACCAATAAGCCAATAATATTCTTCAGTCTCACAATCAGCTCAAAGGATGCAGTTAATTCTCAGACTGTGATAGAGAAGGAAAGTTCTCTGGGTACCTAAAGTTAATTCTGTATTTTTGTCAAACCTTTAATGATCGATTATGTTACATCATCCCATATGTAAGACACTTTGAAAGTTTAAATGGAGAAAGAAACATACTATTTATAGTTACCTTGAAATAAATATTATGTTTGTAGAGTTCTATTATTTTGAGAAAAGTAGTGAGTGAATGATTAGAGTGCAAGCAGTTTCAAATTCATTGTGACAATGGCATACAGTTTGCTTCTAAAGTGTTTTACTAAATGTTCAACTGAAGAAAAGATTCCAGACATAACTGACACATAAGAAATGCATTCATAGGGCTGGCGCCATGGCTCACTAAGCTAATCCTCCTCCTGTGGCACTGGCACTCCAGGTTCTAGTCCTGGTTTCTCTTCTTCCAGTCCAGCTCTCTCCTGTGGCCCGAGAGGGCAGTGGAGGATGGCCCAAGTGCTTGGGTTTTGCACCCACATGAGAGACCAGGAGGAAGAACCTGGCTCCTGGCTTTGGATTGGTGCAGTGTGCTGGCCATAGCGGCCATTTAGGGGGTGAACCAATGGAAGGAAGACCTTTCTCTCTCTCTCTCACTGTCTAACTCTGCCTGTCCAAAAAAAATAAAAGGAAGAAAGAAAAAAATAAAGAAAGAAATACATTCATGAAAAGATTTTTCAGAACTACATTGTCATTTTATTTTGAGAAAAGCACTGATTTCAAATGTTCAAAAGTAGCTGTTTTATAAATAACACACTGTGACAATGTAAACTATGAAGCAATGTGTTCTTAACAGCACTGTTGCTTGACAGACTGTAATGTATTGCTACTGTGGCTATTTGTTAACCAGCAGTGACTTGTGCTTTTGTACTTTTTCTAAAGAGTTCTTGCATACATTAATAGAGGTTAAAAAAAAGGGATTGGCTTTTTTCACTTGAATAATTGATATTTGTATCACAGTTGCCTGAATTATTCACAAGTTATTAGACAAAGACTAGGTCTCATAAACTTATTGGATTCCAAAAGAGACATTTGCTAAGCATACCAAAAATGATGCAATGAAAAGCCATCAGGTGTAAGAAAGCAAAATAATCCTGGATTTATAACTATCCAAGATGATATCATATTTGACATCAAAAACAATATTATTTTCAAATAGAAAGATGAATGATGATGTCAAAACAAGACCTGGGTTGTGAAGGTGGCATGTCAAGCATATAATGTATCAAAGGGTCAACTCAACAGGAAGATGTGACTATGGTAAATGTATATGCATTCAATTACTGCTAGAACACCCAGTTATTTAAAACAAATTTTGGGGCTGGCACTGTGGCATAGCAGGTAAAGCCTCTGCCTGCAGTGCTGGGGTCCCATATGGGCACCAGTTTGAGTCCCTGCTCCTCCACTTCTGATCCAGCTCTCTGCTATGGCCTGGGAAAGCAGTAGAGGATGGCCCAAGTCCTTGGGCCCCTGCACTCACATGGGAGACCTGGAAGAAGCTCCTGGTTTCGGATCAGCACAGCTCCGGCCATTGTAGTCACTTGGGGGAGTGAACCAGTGGATTGAAGACCTCTCTCTCTCTCTGCCTCTCCTTCTCTCTCTGTGTAACTCTCTCAAATAAATAAATCTTTAAAAAGTAAAGCAGGCTGGCACCGTGGCTCACTAGGCTAATCCTCCACCTGCGGCGCCAGCACACCAGGTTCTAGTCCCAGTCAGGGTGCTGGATTCTGTCCCGGTTGCCCCTCTTCCAGGCCAGCTCTCTGCTATGGCCCGGGAGTGCAGTGGAGGATGGCCCAAGTGCTTGGGCCCTGCGCCCCATGGGAGACAAGGATAAGTACCTGGCTCCTGCCATCGGATCAGCGCGGTGTGCCGGCTGCAGCATGCCGGCCATGGTGGCCATTGAGGGTGAACCAACAGCAAAGGAAGAGCTTTCTCTCTGTCTCTCTCTCTCACTGTCCACTCTGCCTGTCAAAAAAAAAAAAATAGTAAAGCAAAAGTTAATTGATCCAAAGACATATGCTCCAATACAATAATGTGGGACCCCAACACTCCACTTTCAGCAATGGACAGATTAACTAGGCAAAAAAATCAACAAAGAAACAACGGAGCTAATCTACAATATAGATCAATTGGAGCTAATTGATATCTACAGAACATTTTATTCCACAGCTGCAGAATGCACATTTTTTTTTTTTGATAGGCAGAGTGGACAGTGAGAGAGACAGAGAGAAAGGTCTTTCTTTGCCATTGGTTCACCCTCCAATGACTGCCATGGCCAGCATGCTACAGCTGGCACACTGTGCTGATCCGATGGCAGGAGCCAGGTGCTTCTCCTGGTCTCCCATGGGGTGCAAGGCCCAAGCACTTGGGCCATCCTCCACTGCACTCCCGGGCCACAGCAGAGAGCTGGCCTGGAAGAGGGGCAACAGGGATAGAATCCAGTGCCCCGACTGGGACTAGAACCTGGGGTGCTGGTGCCACAGGCAGAGGATTAGCCTATTGAGCTGTGGCATTGGCCTATTCTTTTAATCATTGCATGAAACAGTCTATAGAATAGGTCATACATAACCCCATAAAATATCTCAACAAATTCAAAAATATTAAAATCATAAAGGTATCTTTTCTGACCACAATTAAATGAATCTAGGAATTAGCAACATAAGAAATTCTTGGCTGGCGCTCTGACCGGCCAAGGATGTTAAAGATATCTACAGTGAAAGTTGAAAAATATTAAGGAAAGAAATAGGAAATGCAAAGAAGGATAAATCTCCCATGTTCATGGATTGTAAGAACTAATATCAAATATTAATAATACCTAAAGCAATGTAAAGATTCACTGTAATCACAATTAAAATACCAAAGACATTCTTCTCAGATCAAGAAAATGATCCTAAAATTCATATGGAAACGCAAGAGACCTTGAAGAGGTAAATCAATCTTAACTAAAAGAAACCTACAGACATCTCAATAGTAGATTTCAAGACATTCTACAGAGCAGCTATAATCAAAACAGCCTAGTACTGGCACAAAGTAGACCAATGAAACAGAACAGAAACACCAGAAATATGGACACATATTGGTAAATGCTAACTCTCTGTGTTTACATAGAGATACAATCTAGAGTGAAATGTAAAAAAAAAAAGCTAGAGTTCTATACACTGCTCTACAGGAGCCCAGTACCCTCTGGCTTCCAGCGGAGTGATGGGGGCAGAAAGTTTTCTTTTTTTCACAGAGTATGGTGATGCTGATTCTGTATAGTTTTTGTTGAGACAAAAAAAAATAAAAATGAATTTGGAAAAGAAGAATGTAGAGATTCTATACCCATTGTATTCTGCTTAAGATATTTTCCCATAGTAAGGTGAGAACCATATTCCTTCTACACCTAATTTGAGGATAGTTTTTTCATTAAATTATGCTGAATTTTATCAAATGCTCTCTGAATCTATCGAGATAACAATATGGTTCTATCCTTTCTTCTATGGATGTGATGTATGATGTTTAATGATTTGTGAATGCTGAATCACCCTTACATCTCTAGGATAAATCTACTCAGTTATGCTGTATGATCTTTTTGATGTGATTTTGGATTTGTTTTGCTAATTGTTTGTTGGCAATTTTTGCATCTATGGTCTTTTTGTGATATGCCTTTGCTTTTTTGTATCAGAGTAATAATGGGCTTGTAAAAAGAGCTTTACAGAGTTCCATCTTGTTCAATATTTTGGAATAGTTCAAAAATAGTGGAGTTAGTTCCTCTTTAAATGTTTCTGTAACTCTGGAGTTAGTTCCTTTTTAAGTGTTTTGTAGAACTCAGTAGGAAAGCCATCAGGTCCTTGACATTTCCTTGAAATGAGAATTCTAATTACTGCTTCAATCACATCACTTGTTATTAGTCTGTTTATGTTTTCTTGAGTTAAACTTGGTAGATTACATGTATCTAAGACTTTGTCCATTTCTCTTATTTACATTTTGTGACCATATTTATTTTTGTTTAAATTTCATTTAATTTGGTTTACTGTAATTTATGCAAGTGCCTGCCAATAAACTAGGTATTACATAATCAACACACATTTTCTCAAATCTGCCCAGTAGTTAGAAAAAGATTGAGATACATGCGCCAAGCTCTCATTTCCATGTATGCTGAAGCTCTGAAAGATAGTACAGATACCAATGAGAGTCAAGTTTATGAAAAGGAGGGGACTAGACTATTTCACAAAATTAGCAGTAGTCTCTACCACATCAAACACTGCAGACAATGAGTATGTGCTGACAAAACCTATCTTACAACAGTGCCCAGAGAGTAACCTGGATCTTCCTCCCAAGTACAAGGAGGGCATAAAATGAAATCTTGGATGAGGACAACAATGTCTCATTATGAAGCAGTCATCATAAACATCCTTGTCTCATTCACAGCCATCACTCCAGTGAGGACACAAGCCATGTGGCAAAACAAGGGACAAGGAAGAAAAGACTGTCAGTGAGCAGATTACTAATGGGATCTGATTGCAGGGCTTGCATGCCTTAGGAGGCATAGAAGGTTAAAGAAGACATTTTCTGGCCTGAAGGTGTCAACATCATCATTCTACTCCAGATGCTAGAACTGACAAGAGAAAAATTTAATTTAGACAGAGAGAGCTGACAAAAACTACCTAAATATTGTTCCTTCTTTAAAATAAAATGTGGCATTTTCCTTTTTTTTTTTTTTTTGAGAAAGGTTTATTGTCTGGTGGGGGAAAACTGACAGGCTGAGGGGAGAGGGCGAGAGTGTAAGACAGAAAGAGAGAGTAAGGGAGAATAAGAAAGAGAGCATGTGTTCTGGAACAGTTCCTGTTAAACCTTTGCCGGGGGGGGGCAGGGAAATAGGAGCAGTGAATCTCCTTAGGGTGGGAGTGCAGCTGACACTTGTGGTTGGGCCATCTGGTCATCTGGCTTCTAACAATGCCAGCTGAGGCTAGAGCCTAAGATGGCATCTGAGGCATAGATGGCACCACAGATAAGACTGTGCCATTTTACTAACATTCCCCCTTTTGCTTTTTATAAAGCACGTGTTGTATGGATTACATCAGTTCCAAATTCCAGGAGTGGTAGAGGGACAATGATCTGTCTTTAGAGCTACTTCCTGCTGACATGGGGCATTGAGTTACTCTCTCTGGCATAGAGATATGTCTCAAGACTGTCTCCTGAGTGGGGAGACCAGTGTATCCCTGTAGCAGCATTTGGTTGACTGCCTGGTTGGTGAAGGCTTTGGTTCATTCCATTATCACCTCCTGTAAACACTTAAACAGACATGGTAGCATAAAAGACAGGGAGAGAATAGCAACCAACGATCCTAAGAGTGGCATTAACCAAGTGATGAGAGGATTTCACAGAGGAGAGGAAATGGGGGATGGGGTCTCTGTACCCTATTGAAGACTGTTTGATGGATGTAGTTTTACCTGGCCTGATTGGTTAATGTAATAACAACATTGTTTAAGGTCAGTCTATTCTGTAGTACCACACCTATTAGGTGATATGATTTTGGAGACCTCAGATGTGTCAGCTGAGGTCTCAATGGACCTAGGCTCTGGCCCCTGGACAGAGACTCCTAACCCTGGGTTGTCAGGCCCTGTGCTGTGGCTTACACTATATTAAAGTTCCCCCTTGAAGTGGATTCCAACACATTCTATCCTTGAGATGTGAGAACCTTGAGCATTTGCAGCTTCCAAGTCTCAACTCCAGAAAACAGACATTTCATGAACAAAACTTGCAGAAGTGCTCTACTTCCAGTTTTTCTACATGCCTACAATGCTATTAATACTATTTTTTTATCAATTTCTTTGTGAAGCAGGAAACTGTAAATTGTCTAGTGCTTATTATAAATCACAAACTATCATCTCCAGTTTTGCTAAGTTTGGTGTAGGAAACACTTGAAATTTAAAATACAAAACTACAATAAAAATCAGTAAATTTTTAAAAGATTTATTTATTTGAAAGAGTTACACAGAGAGAGGAGAGGCAGAGAAAAAGAAAGAGGTCTTCCATCTGCTGGTTCACTCCCCAGTTGGCAGCAAAGGCCAGAGCTGCACCGATCCAAAGCCAAGAACCAGGAGCTCTTCCCGGTCTCCCACGTGAATGCGGGGGCCCAAGAACTTGGGCCATATTCTACTGCTGCTTTCCCAGGCCATAGCAGAGAGCTGGATCAGAAGTGGAGAAGCTGGGACTTGAACCAGCACCCATATAGATGCCAGTTCAGCAGGCAGCAGCTTTACCCACTAGGCCACAGTGCCAGCCCCCAAATTGGTAAATTTTTAAAAAGGATTTTCCTCTTAGGGAAAACAAATAAAACTATGACCTGCACTCTATTTCTTTCTTAATAGACATTGTCAAGGGGCCAGTGCTACATCATAGTGGGCAAAGTCACTGCTTGAAGTGGCAGAATCCCATATGAGTGCCGGTTTGAGTCCCAGTTGCTCCACTTCTGATCCAGCTCTCTGCTATGGACTAGAAAAGCAGTAGAGGATGGGCCAAGTCCTTGGGCCATTTCACTCATGTGGGAGACCTGGAAGAAACTCTTGGCTCCTGGCTTTGGATCAGTGCAGCTCTGGCCATTGCAGTCATTTGGGGAATGAACCAGAGGATGGAATACCTCTTTCTCTCTCTCTCTCTCTCTCTGCCTCTCTGTAACTCTGCTTTTCAAATAGATAAATCTTTAAAAATTAAAAAAAAGACATTGTCAAATTTGGCTGTAAGATAATGACCATTTTGAAATAAATAGTGGTGGGGCCAGTGCTGTGGCATAGTGGGTAAAGGCACTGCCTGTGGTGTCAGCATCCCAGCTGCTCTACTTCTGATCCAGCTCTTTGCTATGGCCTGGGAGAGACATAGAGAATGGCCCAAGTGCTTGGGCCCCCACACCCACATGGGAGACCCAGAAGAAACTCCTGGCTTCTGGATTTGGATTGGCACAGCTCTGTCTATTGCAGCTAATTGAGGAGTGAACCAACAGATGGAAGACCTCTCTCTTTCTCTGCCTCTGCCTCTCTATAGCTCTAGCTTTCAAGTAAATAAATATTTTTTAAAAAAGAAATAGTAGTAAATATATTCAGAGTTTATAGTCTAGACTCACTGGGACACCAAAAAATTACAAAAATATTTTCCTGTGGGAGTCAGTTGCTTATCAGTTGCTTATAAATAAAAATTTATAAGATACCAATTTAAAAGAACATAAAAATAAGAAAAATCTGTGTTGGTCCACAACTTGACATTTATGGAGCACAACAGCTAGGAATACATTGCAGTCAATTAGTCCACTATTGATACTACTCTGATAATTATTATTAAAATTTGTTCCATATATATTCAAAAATTTTTTTCTTACATTCTTGCTGAAGATATATATAGTACTTTGGAGACATTGGACCAATCCATTCAGTATGCCTGCTTGAAAATATACACAAATGTGGGCCTATGGATCTGTAGCTCTACACACATTTTATAGGCAATTGCATACACACACAGACACACACAGTTGAAAATCTGTGCATGTGTGTACATAGTCACCAGTGCGTGTATTATAGACGTTGACACTGCAAGACTAGTCAGATTCTTCACTCATCTGAATGCACTTTTTCCACTCATTTGACCTTCATTGTGTAAATAGTTTGATTTTGTCTTGTACCCTACAGAGTACTAATCTAGATATCAGCAGTTGACATACCTCAGATGGAACCTTTCTTGTGCTCTATTTCTAATTCTTCCTGAGTATCATCTGTCATTCTCCTAATGTCTTCTATTGTCAGCTCAATCTTCTTGCAATTTAACAAAAAAGTTAAAAAAGTTGGCAATGAAAGTTCATAAATATTATTTTTCTTGCTTCTGAATGAAGTTTTTTACTTTTCTTTGTAGCCTTCACCACTTGAACTTGATGATCACCAGCTTATAGGAACACATATGAGGACAGTTAGGCTTGTTTGCCAGATCCTTCTTGTAGCTGGGCCCCAAAGGGCCTCACGGGGACTTTTAAAATCCTTGAGTGACTAGCCAGTGCCGTGGCTTACTAGGCTAATCCTCCGCCTTGTGGCGCCGGCACACCGGGTTCTAGTCCCAGTTGGGGAACCAGATTCTGTCCCGGTTGCCCCTCTTCCAGGCCAGCTCTCTGCTGTGGCCCGGGAGTGCAGTGGAGGATGGCCCAAGTGCTTGGGCCTTGCACCCCATGGGAGACCAGGAGAAGCACCTGGCTCCTGCCATTGGATCAGCGCAGTGCACCGGCCGCAGCATGCTGGCCGCGGCAGCCATTGGAGGGTGAACCAGCAGCAAAGGAAGACCTTTCTCTCTGTCTCTCTCTCTCACTGTCCACTCTGTGGTGGTGCACTGGCTGCAGCACACCGGCCGTGGCGGCCATTGGAGGGTGAACCAACAGCAAAGGAAGACCTTTCTCTCTGTCTCTCTCTCTCACTGTCCACTCTGTCAAAAAAAAAAAATCCTTGAGTGACTGGAATAATTCTGGATCTTCATCATCTTTGTAGTCTACTGGTTCAACTTGACGTTGATCTGCAATACCTATGTGGACAATTTCAGCCATTTCATCTCTCCTCTTTGTTTCTATTTCTGAATCTCATCAGTGGGAGAGGAGTCAATGTTCATCAATGTGATTTCTAAAAATAAGAGGTAGAGGGAGGCCTAGGAGTGATTCTCTGGGCCATTTTTCTTTGAGCACAGGATGGGGAGAGGCAGATTGTTGTTCTTTCCAGCCTTGCTTTTATTCAGGTGAAATAACACTGACAACAATATCAACAGTAATAGCAGCAGCTCCTGTGAGTTCTGTTGAGTGCATACCATGTACCTAGGGTCCTAACAGGCTTTACCTTTTTTTTTTTTTGCCTAAAATAGTTTTATTTTGCCTGTTTGTATTTCTCATTTAAAGAAATTAAATAGACAAATTGGTAAACCCACATCTTTTTTTCCCCTGACAGAATTCTTAGTCTGTCCTCAAACCATTCCAATAACCATAATGATTGGCAAAACAAAAAATTACAACAAATTATAAAAGAAAGAAAGAAAAATATTAACTGGCTTTTAGTCATAATTCTAGAGCCAGCAACCCTCAGAACTGCAATGGAGCCAACAAATTTCTGGCGATGATGCAATGGGTTACAGCTGAGTGTTTTACCCTATTTGAATCAGGTGATCACCTGAGACTGACTGATGCTCAGCACTGTGATTTGCTACTAGGCAGCCACTTGCTAAACATATAATCACAAGGTAGGCTTTCAGTTGGGCTGGGTGTCAAGCCAGGTTGCAGTTTGCCACATAAAAACTTACATAAAAGCAACTTCAGGTTTAAACTTAATTGAACACTGTGAATGTGGAGAGAATTATTTCACTTTATAATGCTTCCTCCATATTTGGAGCAGTTTTCTTTACTTTCCCCAACCTACCCTTGTTCTATTGTCTGTTTTTTACAACCTGAATTTCTATAATTTTGACAGTTACTCTAAAATATTCAGCATGCTTACATAGCACCAGAGAAATTTGATGAGTAACTCTCAACCTGTGCCAGCTTTAAGAATGTGCAGCTGCTACAGGATCCCACACTCAGAAATACTTTGCACTTGATTTTGATTTCACCTTCTCCAAACTTAATAATTTTAACTTAGAACTTGTGTTTGGTTGAGCACAGTCATATGGGCAAATGGAGCATGCATGTTACAGGGGATGATTGTCAGGTGAGTCCAATATAATCACAGGAATATTACAAAGAGAGACTTCTTCGGGGACAGGGGAAAAG
The DNA here is from genome assembly GCF_964237555.1 of Oryctolagus cuniculus. Lineage (NCBI taxonomy): Eukaryota > Metazoa > Chordata > Mammalia > Lagomorpha > Leporidae > Oryctolagus > Oryctolagus cuniculus. The sequence goes on along the minus strand of NW_027208220.1, from coordinate 518,478 downwards.
AGAGGTATATGAAGCATGAAAAGGAGGAAGCATGTGAAAATGAACTGGGGCAGGACAAAGAACAGAGTAGGCCTGAGAGACAGACATCAAGGAAAAGGGAAAGAGACCGACTATAAGGAAGGAAAACCTGTTGTTATTTATAGATCAAAATTAGTTAAGGCCGGCGCTGTGGCTCAATAGGCTAATCCTCCACCTTGCGGCACTGGCATACTGGGTTTTAGTCCTGGTAGGGGTGCCAGATTCTTTCCCAGTTGCCCCTCTTCCAGGCCAGCTCTCTGCTGTGGCCAGGGAGTGCAGTGGAGGATGGCCCAAGTGCTTGGGCCCTGCACCCCATGGGAGACCAGGGAAGCACCTGGCTCCTGCCTTTGGATCAGCTCGGTGCGCCGGCTGCAGCGTGCCAGCTGTGGCGGCCATTGGAGGGTGAACCAATGGCAATGGAAGACCTTTCTCTCTATCTCTCCCTCTCACTGTCCATTCTGCCTGTCAAAAAAAAAAACTAGTTAATATATTAATTTTAAAAATTCATGTATATAAGGGATGTGCCTAACACTGAAAATTATACACCAGCTTGTAAAGATGAAGGGAACCACAACAGACTACTAAACCTAATCCACACATGTAATTTAATGAACATGGAAGATACAATTATAATTTTTTAAAGATCTATTTATTTGAAAGTCAGAGTTACAGAGAGAGGAGAGGCAGAAACAGAGAGAGAGAGAGAGAGAGAGAGGTCTTCATCCAATGGTTCACTCCCCAATTAGCTGCAGTGGCCGGAGCCGCACAGCCAGGAGCCAGGAGCTTCCTCCAGGTCTCCCATGCAGGTGCAGGGGCCCAAGGATTTGAGCCACCTTCCACAGCTTTCCTAGGCCATAGCAGAGAGCTAGATTGGAAGTGGAGCAGCTGGGTCTCAAACTGGCACCCATATGGGATGCCAGTGCTTCAGGCCAGGACATTAATCTGCTGTGCCAGCCTCAACAATTATAATTTTTTGTATTAGCTATATACTTACATTTATTTTAAAATTTTATTTTGGGGTCAGCGCTGTGGTGTAGCAGGTAAAACCGCCTCCTGAAGTGCCAGCATCCCATATGGGCACTGATTTGGGTCCTGGCTGCTCCACTTCTGATCCAGCTCTCTGCTATGGCCTGAAAGAGTAGTAGAAGATGGCCCAAATTCCTGGTTATGGATTGGCGCAGCTCCAGCTGTTGCAGCCAATCAGGGAATGAAACAGCAGAAGGAAGACCTCTCTTTCTCTCTTCCTCTCCTTTCTCTGTGTAACTCTTTCAAATAAATAAATATTTAAAAAATTTTTATTTTAATATTGATTAGTTTTTAATAGATCCAATGTGATTTGCAGATACATTCTAAGAACATAACAATACTCCCCTTCCTCCCCCCTCCCACTGTTTTTCCTTCTCCATTTCTTTATTTTATTTTTTTTTAGCTTTTGAGATAACATTTTAAACTTACCTCAAATAAAAAGGCTTATTACTTCAATGAACAAACAGTGTAACAAGCAAAAAGAAAAAAGACTCTAGTTTAATGTGAATATTTACAATGGCTATAAACAGTAATTGAATGGAAAATGACAAGTAAATCTTATCACAGATTATTAAAACTATAATAGTATAAAATTCTTTTAAAATTTATTTACATTATTGGTTTCATGTATTTTAGTTTATTTTATTTATTTTTGTTAAAGATTTATTTGTTTATTTGAAAGAGTTACACAGAGAGAAGGAGAGGCAGAGAGAGAGAGAGAGAGAGAGAGAGAGGTCTTTCATCCGCTGATACACTCCCCAATTGACTGCAACACCCAGAGCTGTGCTGATCTGAAGCCAGGAGCCAGGAGCTTCTTCTGGGTCTCCCACGTGGGTGCAGGGGCCCAAGGACTTGGCCACCTTCTACTGCTTTCCAGGCCATAGCAGAGAGCTGTATCAGAAGTGGAGCAGCTGGGACTTGAACCGGTGCCCATAAGGAATGCTGGCACTGCAGGCGGCGGCTTTACTCCCTATGCCACAGTGCCGGCCCCTCATTTATTTTATATATACAAATTTAGGAACATAGTGATAATTCTCCCCCTACCCTCCCTCCAACCCATGCTCCAATCCTTCCTCATCCTCCCTCTCACATTTTCAGTCTTAATTTTTACAAAGATCTACTTTCAGTTTACTTAGTGATCAGTATAACATTATTAACCACGGTTTGACAAAATTATAAAGCAAATTTGCAAAGCTCTATTTGCAGCAGTACTGATACAAGCAGACATTCCTTTTTTGTTTTTTAAATTTTAGTTGCCATGGGCCAGTGCTCTGACTCAACTAGTTAACACCCTGGCCTGAAGTGCCATCATCCCATATGGGCACCGGTTTGATTCCCAGCTGCTCCTCTTCCAATCCAGCTCTCTGCTATAGCCTGGGAAAACAGTGGAAGATGGCCCAAGTCCTTGGGCCCTGCACTCATGTGGGAGACCCGAAGGAAGCTCCTGGCTCCTGGCTTTGGATCGGCACAGTTCTGGTCATTGCAGCCAATTGGGGAGTGAACCAGCAGATGAAAGACCTCTCTCTCTCTCTCTCTCTCTCTGCCTTTCCTCTCTCTGTGTAACTCTGACTTTCAAATAAATAAATAAATCTTTAAAAATAAATAAATAAATTTTAGTTGCCACATATAAGGGAGAACACGTATTTGTCTTTCTGGGTCTGGCTTATTTCACTCAACATGATGTCCTTCATTTGCATCCATTTTACTTTAAATAGTAGAATTTTATTCTTTTTGATATCTGAATAATAGTCTATTGTCTGTATACATATATAATATTTTAATATTATATGTATACATATATAATATTTTCTTTATCCAGTAATGGGCATCTTGGTTTTAAATTATGTCTATTGTGAACAGTGCTGCTATAAACATGATTATATAGTTCTCTCTTTGATATATTGTGTTCAAGTTTTTTGGGTATATACCCAGTACTTAGTTGCTGGATCATATGACAAGCCTATTTCTAGTTGTTTTTAAAAGAAATTTCCACACTGTTTTCTACAGTGGCTGCACTAACTTACATTCCCACCAACAGTGTATAAGTTTTCCCCTTTCTCCACATTCTAACCAGCATTTGTTACTCTCTGGTTTGGATTTTAGCTGTTCTGACAGTACTGAGGTAATATGTCATTGTGATTTTGATTTGCATTTTCCTGGTGGCCAGTGATATTGAGCATTTTTTTCATATATTTGTTGGTCATTTTATCTCTTCTTTTGAGAACTGTCTATTGAAGTCATTTGCCCATTTCTCAATGGCATTGGTTGCTTTTTGTTTAGTTTTTTAAGTTGTTGGTATATTCAGGATTTTAATCCTTTGTAAGATAGTTGGTTTGAAAATATTTTTTCCAATTCTGTTGGGTACCTCTTCTGTCTATTAACCATTTCCTTTGCTATGTAAAAGCTTCTTAGTTTGAGATAGTCAGATTTATTTAGTTTTGCTTTTGTTGCCTGTGCTTTAGGGATCTTGTCCAAGAAGTCATTCTCTACATCAATGTCTTGGAATGTTTCCCCTACATTTTCTTCCAGCAACTTAATAGTCTTGGGCTTTAATTGTAGGTCTTTGATACAACTTGAGCTGATTTTTGTATATGATAAGAGGTATGGATCTAATTTCATTCTTCTACATATATACATCCAGTTTTGCCAGCACCATTTATTGAAGAGATTATCCTTAATGTATGGTCAAAAATCAGTTGACTTGATGTATGTGAATTAATTTCTGAGCTCTCTATTCTGTTCCATTGATCTATTTATCAGTTTTTATTCCAGTATAATGCTGCTTTAGTTATCATAGCTTTGTAGTATGCTTTAAAATCAGGTATTCTGATGCCTCCAGCTTGGTTTTTCTTACTTAGGATTGCTTTGGCTATTTGGTGTCCTTTGTGATTCCATATAAATTTTAGGATTTTTCTTTAATTCTAAAGAATGACATTGGTATTTTGATAGGGTGTACAATAGCTTTAGGAAGTATAGATATTTTGTTTCTTTGAGTTGATGAGCAAAGAATATCAGTTTTAGCATAGTTGATGTTTCCTTTCATCAATGTTTGATAATTTTTGTTGTAGAGATCTTTCACTTTGGTTAAATTTATTTCTAAATATTTGGTTATTTGTGGCTATTGTGAAGAGAATTTCTATCTTGATTTCTTTGGAGGACCATTTTTTTTGAGGTATCATGGTATCCTGCTTCTTATACTGATGTCTGTGCATCTGGCATAATAGTCCCCTCTTCTTTATGGAGCAGGCTTTATTGGAAAATAATTTGTAGCCCAAGAATGTAGCCCTTGAATGAGTTCTTTTGCTTTAATCAATGTCAACTGTGTCTATAAGTGACACAGTGGTCTGGTTTGCTGCAATATATAGGTGTCACTATGTGAATTTAAAAATATAGAAAATTTTCATGAGATTCAGGCAGTATACCCATTGAATCCAGGTAAATGAGCCAACCTTTAAACCAAAATAACCAACTATATGCATTTATATGCATATACCTATGTATCTGTGTGTGTGCATGAGTGTGTGTATGTGTGTATGTAAGATCAACTACATTTTTTATATTCCTCTTCAGGTGACAAAAAAGCCTCTGGAAGCCTGGTAGATGGACTGTTGCACATAGAACCCCCCCCCCACCCACACACACTCACTTTCTTTCTCTTTCTCTCTTTCCTTCCTTCTTCTCTGAAAAATCCTTCATTGTCTGACTGGCGGGGGACTTAACATCGTTTTCACATGTCTTGGCTGGGCTGAACAGCACTCTGGAAACAAGGAGTCTAGGAGTACTTCTTTTTTTTTAAGATTTTATTTATTTGAGAGGTAGAATTACAAACAGTGAGAGGCAGAGACAGAGAGAAAGGTCTTCCTTCTGTTGGTTCACTCCCAGATGGCCTCAATGGCCAGAGCTGCACCAATCCAAAGCCAGGAGCCAGGAGATTCTCCTGGGTCTCCCATGTGGGTGCAGAGGCCTAAGCACTTGGGCCATCCTCTCTGCCTTCCCAGGCTATAGCAGAGAGCTGGAATGGAAGAGGGGCAACTGGGACTAGAACCAGTGCCCATATGGGTTCTGGCACTGCAGGCGGAGGATTAACCTACTGCTCTATGGAGCCAGCCCCCCAGGAGTACTCTTAAAACAGTCACTTCTGATAACATCTGGCACATCTTTACATGATTTGGCCCAGAAGAAAGGATCCATGATTCATCCTGGTCATGGATACATAAGCCACAGTGCCTGAAGAAATGGGTAGTGTGTGAGGATCAGCTCCCAGATCTTTGGCCTTTCCCTTCAGCCCTGGTCACAGGTGGGCAAGCACAAGCATAGTGGCTGCAGAGAGTCAATGCCAGGAACTTGACTCCCACATGCTCCAGCTTTCTTTCCATGCCATTAAGTGTTTTATTTATTTATTTATTTATTTTTTTGTGATGGGCTTTGATATTCTCAGATGTGCTTAGACAGAGTTACTTTGTTTGCTGACATGAAAGCAATGATACAGCAACACTTTATTCCATGATCTGGAATGCACTGGAAATCCAAGGATCCTTGAAAATGTTGGTGGCAAAATGGAATTAAAATATGTTTATATATATATATTTAAATGCATATCTAGTTTTTTAAAAATATTTATTTTATTTATTTGAAAGACAGAGTTACTGAGAGAGATAGAGACAGAGAGAAAGGTCTTCCATCCACTGGAAATTTACTGTATATGTGTGCAATGGTCATTTTCCATTCAATTATTATTTATAGCTGTTGTCTATATTCTCACTAGTAGGACCTTTTTGCTTTTGCTTGTTAAATTTCTTATTATGTGAATAGCAAACATTTTACTGTGATGTAATTTTTCTAAAAGATTTTATTTATTTATTTGAGAGGTAGAGTTACAGACAATGAGAGAGAGGCAGAGATAAAGGTCTTCCTTCCATTGGTTTACTCCTCAAATGGCTGCAATGGCTGGAGCTGCACCAATCTGAAGCCAGGAGCCAGAAGCTTCTTCGAGGTCTCCCACATGGGTGCAGGGGCCCAAGCACTTGAGCCATATTCTACTGCTTTCCCAGGCCATAGCAGAGAGCTGAACTGGAATAGGAGCAGCCAGGACTAGAACTGGTGCCCATATGGGATGCTAGTGCCACAGCCCCTGCTGCATCTTGGTGCTGACCCTGTAATGTGAATTTAAAATGTTATTTCACAAACAAACAAACAAAAAAAAAACAAGAAGGAAGGAGAGTGGGTAGTGGGGGTAGTGGGAGGGAGTGAGGAAGGAAGGGAATATTATTGTGATAGAATTGTACCTACAATGCACATTGAGTGTGTTAAAAACAAATTAAAGATTAAAATTAGAAAAAAGTTAAAGAAAAAACTTCTAAGAGCTGGTGCTGTGGCACAGTAGGTTAATCCTCCACTTGTGGAGCTGGCATCCCATATGCACACCAGTTTTAGCCCCAGATGCTCCTCTTCTGATCCAGCTCTCTTCTGTGGCCTGGGAAGGCAGTGGAAGATGGCTCAAGCACTTGGGTCACTGCAACTGTGTGGGAGACTGGGAAGAAGCTCCTGGCTCCTAGCTTCAGATCGGCTCAGCTCTTGTCATTGTGGCCATCTGGGGAGTGAACCAGGGGATGGAAGACTTTTCTTTCTGTCTCTCCCTCTCACTGTAACTCCACCTTTCAAATAAATAAATAAAATCTTTAAAAAAAAACTTCTAGTAGACTGATAAAATACCATGCACATAAATTAAAACTATTAAATAAAACCAAATGCATTTTGGTTCATTTGAGTTAATTAAATCTCTGATACACAGGTTATTTAAAATTTGTTGATAAAGCTAAAGATGATTTTAGAGTCATCAACATATTTTGTGCCTGAGGTTGCAAGTCAAGCATTAGTTATTTAATAGGTATTTAAAGTCATAAAAGTATAACTTTTTAAAAAAGATTTATTTATTTTATTTCAAAAACAGAGTCACAGAGAGAGATGCAGAGACACAGAAAGACGTCTTCCATCTTCTGGTTCACTCCCCAAATGACCGCAACAGCAGAGCTGAGGTGATATGAAGCCAGGAGGCAGGATTTCCTACAGCTTCCCAGTGCAGGTGCAGGGGCCCAAGGACTGGAGACATCTTCCAGTGCTTTCCCATGCCACAGGAGAGAGCTGGATCAGAAGTGGAGCACCTAGAACTTGAACCCATATAGGATACTGGCACTGCAGGTGGAAGCTTTATCCACTAAGCCACAGTGCCAACCATGAAAGTGTAACTTTTTTTTTTTTTAAAAAAGGTTACTTTTTATTTGAAAGTTACAGAGTGAGAGGGAGAGACAGAGAGAGAGTAAGAGAGAGAGAGAGAGATTTTCCATTTGCTGATTTATTCACCAGATGGCCAGGGCCATAAAGGTATAACTGTTACATAGCAATAAATCATGCAAGTAGAAGTATGATGCAATCAATGTTCATATCTTTCCATATATAAGGTACAGTCAAGTTTCCAATGCTGTTCTTTGCTAAGAATATGACTTGATAATTACCATGCTTTTCTAATATTTTAGCTTATTTTTTTAAGATTTATTTGTTTATTTGAAAGTCAGAGTTAGAGAGAGACGGATTGTCCATCTGCAGGCTCACTTCACAAATGACTGCAATGGTCAGGGATGACCAGGCTAAAGCCAGGAGGCAAAAAATCTTCATCTAGGTCTCCATGTGTGTAGCAGATGCCCAAACACTTGGGCTATCTTCTGCTTTTTCCAGGCCTTTTGCATGGAGCTGGATCCTAAGTGGAGAGGCCAGAACATGAATCGGTTGCCCATATGAGATGCCAACACTGCAGGCAGTGGCTTTTACCCTCTCCACCACAATGCCAATCTCAATATTTTAGTCTATTTTTTAAAGATTTTTTACTTGTTTGAGAGGTAAAGTTACAGACCGAGAGAGGGAGATATATAGACAAAGGTCTTCCATCCACAAATTCACTCCCCAAATGGCTGCAATGGCTGTAGCTGGGCCAATCCAAAGCCATGAGCCAGGAGCTTCTTCTGAGTATCTCATTTGGGTTCAGGGGCCTAAGCACTTGGGCCATCTTCTACTGTTTTCCCAGACTATAGCAGAGAGCTGGATCAGAAGTGGAGCAGCTGGGACATGAACTGGTGCCCATATGGGTTGCTGATGCTTCAGGTGGAGGCTTAGCCCAGTGTGCCACAGTGCCAGCCCTGTTTTAATTTCTTAAGTAATCTAGTTATAATTGCTAAAAACAAATTGGGTAAATATAAGAGATAAATGTTTCCAAATATCAATCTATGTACTTTTGGCTTCTTAGGCTCTATAAATGGCATCTGATCCTTTTGTAAGTGTGTTTTCATAAACTGTTGATACATAGTAGTTCAAAACTGCTTGCTAGTTTTCAGTAAAATTTAAGTTATTGAGAGTAAGAAATAAGTTTAATCAATATATGGAAATCAAAATTTATAATGGAGTTAGCAAGTCTATGTTAGAAGAGCAAATTACATATATGACATTTTAAAAACTAAAGACCTGGGCTGTGTTGTAGTGCAGCAGAGTAAGCCTTAGCTTACAACACAGATGTCTCATATGAGCAGTGGTTCAAGTCCTGACTGCTCTGCTACAGTGCTAGTGCCCCTGAGAAAACAGCAGAAGATGGCCCATGTCTGTGAGCCCCTGCCACTCATGTGGTAGGCAATGATAGAGTTCTTGGCTCCTGGTTTTAGTATGGCCCAGCCCCAGTCATTGTAGTCATTTATGGAGTGAACAAGTTGATAAAATACCTCTGTCTTTCTGTTTCTCCCTCTGCATCCCTCTTTCTCTCTTTCTATAACACTGCCTTTCACATAAATAATCATTTTTTTAAATTAAGCATTAATACCAAAGTTATACTGGCATATAACTAGAATTTGGCCATGTATGCTAAACAACATGATTTTTAAAAATATATGTTGACATGTTAGTAAAATCAATGAAAAGTCTTGATCTTTAATTTTAATATCCTTTTTAAAAGTGCAACTTTTAAAAATAGTTTCTATATAATTTATGACCCTCTGTCAACTTTCTAGACTATAGTCTGCAAACTATTTTCTCCTCCTTGATTCTGACAATGTTGTGACCTGACACTAAATATATTATCTTAGAAGCCAATGATTATAAGATAATTTTGTTCTTTTTTTTTTTTTGACAGGCAGAGTGGACAGTGAGAAAGAGAGACAGAGAGAAAGGTCTTCCTTTTGTCATTGGTTCACCCTTCAATGGCCGCCGTGGCCAGCACACTGCAGCCGGCACACCACACTGATCTGAAGGCAGGAGCCAGGTGCTTCTCCTGGTCTCCCATGGGGTGCAGGGCCCAAGCACTTGGGCCATCCTCCACTGTACTCCCAGGCCATAGCAGAGAGCTGGCCTGGAAGAGGGCAACTGGGATAGAATCTGGTGCCCCGACTAGGACTAGAACCCTGTGTGCCAGCGCAGCTAGGTGGAGGGTTAGCCTATTGAGCCACAGCACCGGCCAATTTTGTTCTTTACTCTGGCTTTTCTTGATAAATTCAAATTTTCCCATGTAATCAGATAATAAGGTATATTCTTCTATGCAAAGTTTTCTTATATATATTTAGATTTTAAAAAATTTATTTGAAAGGAAGAGTATTAGAGAGGAAGAAAGGGATAAAGAGAGATTTTTCCATTCAAGGTCCACTCCCCACATGACCACAATAGCCAGGGGATGGGCCAGGCTAAATGCCAGAATATATAACTCCATCTGGGTTTCCCAAGTTGGTTGCCAAGGCCAAATAACTTGGCCCATCTTTCGATACTTTCCCAGGCACATTAACTTGGATTTGGATCAGAAGCAGAGCAAACAGAACTCAAACCAGCTGTGATGGCAAATTATTTTTCAGCTGTCTACTGTGCACAGACTTGGTTACTTTCCGTTTGATCCACAAGAAATATGCTGCAAACCTTGTAGTATAAAGAAACAAGCAGTTTATTTAAGTAGCAAATTTTCAGAAGCAGGAGAGAGAGGGGGGGAAAGAGAGAGAGGGAGAGAAAGAGAGAGAGAGAGAGAGAGAGAGAGAGAGAGAGAAAGCACAGAGGAGGGAGTTCCTAGGAGTAGGGGACTCAACCTTGGAATTTACCACTAGTCAATCTTCACACAGCACCGGAGGAGGACCCATACTGAGAATGAAACATCATCAGTAATCAGCATGGGCAGCACAGCACCAGCAAAGAATCCATTCTGAGAACCAAACATCATCAGTAATCATCACAGGCAACATACAGCCCCAGAAAAGGATCCATACTGAGAACCAAACATCATCAGTAATCATGGGCACATTCAACATTCAGCTTGACTGCGTGTTCTCCCAGGATGAAACAGCAGCAGCAGAGGCTTGCTCTGGCTCTCTTTTAAAGCCCCAAGAGCAAAGATGGCTCATTGCCGAGATTCATGGCAAGCAGTGCGTCCTGTCCCAGATCTTGGCCAGAGGGCCAAGGTGGCAGGCACGTTTCAAGATGTTCCTCAGACTTCCGCCCAAGGACATGCCATGTTCTGCCTTGTTCTCCTCCCAGGAACTGGCCAGGTTCCAGGGAACAGAAGACGGTCAGTCAATGACAAGTTGCTTACTAGAACCGAGCCTGGACACAAGCCCCCCCATCCTAAAGAGCTGTCCTTACACCAGCACTTGGATATGAGATACCACTGTTGCAGGTGACAGCTTAACATGCTGGACAACACAAGCTCCACTGTTTACATTGTTTATAAAAACTTAGCACATACTATTCCACTAATTAAGTTTGAGTACTTTTCCATCAACTTGGCTTTTCTGAATGAGCATCACCCTATTGGGAGAACAAATACACTACATGAGGTTTTTCTCTATCTTTTGATAATTAAATAAGGAAAAGAAATGTTGCATTTTGTCAAAATAATCTCTTACATTCTCTGCTGTTTTTGTTTGGTTTGAGTGTTTAAAGATTGACTCAGTATTAAAATTTGTTGTCATAATTATGCAATTGCAATTATTCTGAGAATCTAACATATTAATAAATTCCTTAAAAAGAGATGAAAGCTAAAATAATATTTGATATATTTTTTAAAATGTATTTAAATGACTACTTTATAAATGTAATTAAATCTGGTGTATAACTGGTTAAATCACTCTAATTAAAAATGATTATTATTTCATAATTATCAGGGATCCTATTTGGATCAAATATTTTCAAAGCATTTGGTATCTTTGACAGGTTGTCTCAAAATCAAAGTTCTAAAGTAAGTCCTTTGACCTTGAGATTTACAGATCAGTCCCTGGAAATCCTAAAGCCTGTAGTTCTCATCTTGCAGAGATAATACCTAATTAGGGTTACTTTAATTGTAGGGAAAGTATTTTCAAGTTATAAAATCATAAACTTTAAGATACATTTATGTTAGTTTACATATATGACATAAATATTCTATGTAATGCTTACATTTGATGTTCCTAATGAGATTTTATTCATCATGATATATATTTTTTTTTTTTGACAGGCAGAGTGGATAGTGAGAGAGAGAGATGGAGAGAAAGGTCTTCCTTTTGCCATTGGTTCACTCTCCAATGACAGCCGTGGCTGGCGTGCTGCAAACAGCACACCACGCTGATCTGATGGCAGGAGCCAGGTGCTTCTGGTCTCCCATGGGGTGCAGGGTCCAAGCACTTGGGCCATCCTCCACTGCACTCCCTGGCCATAGCAGAGAGCTGGCCTGGAAGAGGGGCAACCAGGACAGAATCTGGCACCCTGACTGGGACTAGAACCCGGTGTGCCAGTGCCACTAGGTGGAGGATTAGCCTAGTGAGCCATGGCGCCGGCCCATCATATCTTAATTTAAAAGAAGAGTGGTTTTGGATTTTAAAAAGACCTTTAAACTTGTCCTATCCTATCATTGTCTAAAGTGGTGGAGTATTTTGGAAAACATTATTGTCTTTAAAAAAAAAAACTATATACAATGGAAATAACTGCATCCCCTTGTCCATTGCTAAATCATTTTCTGAATTTCAATTTTAAAAAAAAAATATTTATTTATTTATTTATTTAAAAGGCAGAGTTACAGAGAGAAAGAAAGAGACACAGAGAAAAACAGATCTCCATCTATAGTTTTTCTCCCTAAATGACTGCAAAAGTCAGGGCTGGACCAGGCTGAAGCCAGGAGCCTAGAACTCCATCTGGGTCTCTCACATGGGTGACAGGGGCCCTCATACCTGGGTCATCTATGCCATCCACCTCCACACTGTCAAGAGGTTCAGCTGCTCAGCACTTAGCCAATCACTCTCCTGCAAGCCCTTCCACAGACATTATCCTTTCTTTCCAACTAGATGGATCAGGACATTTTCCAAACCCTCCTGCACTTTGACCCAGGGACTATGACCCTTCTCACTCACTCTGACTCTTGCTCAGCCTCCCCTCACCAGAAGTCCTTAAATCTGTGCTGCCATACCTATTGTCTGGGTTAGGATACAGGTTGTTGGCTATAAATATAAAGTCATGTTCACACTTTCTGGTTTGCTTTCTTTACCATTATGAGACCAAACCACTATAACATAAATGCAGAACCAAAACTCTTGTCTGGCTCTCTTGGCCCAAGGTATCCTTGCCTATTTTTTGCCAAAAAGAATTCACCAACTTGAGGGAGTTATACAATACATTTTCAAGATTCTAATCACCAGACTCAAAGAGTCATTCGCTTCTCTGGTAGATAAGAATCTTGGTGACCAATATTGCCCTTGGGTGGATTGTGTAGGGGAATTCCAGGTCTGGGAAGAATGTAATTACCACCTGCATTTAACTCCTAGGTGAACTGAAGCCCACCTGGCCATCATAAAGTCCCTAGAGAGCATGGCATCACTGAACAAAGGAAGGTCACAAGCACCACTGACCAGGAACTTGGACATGAGTTGATCACACACCTCTTAGCTTCAATTTCAATCTATAAGAACCATCAGCCTAACTTCTCAGGAAGCTTGAGAGTTAAGTAATAGCTGCCTGGCTCCTTGCTTTATGCTTTGTAATTAATACCTACTTTCTTCCAGCACCCCAATGTCAGTGATGGGCTTTCTGTGTGGCTGAGATGACCAAATTAGGGGGTTTATATAGCATAATCTACAAGTAACTTGGAGCAATAATCTGAGAATGAAAGAAATGGGATGAAAATCTTCATGAACAACAAGAGCTTCCACTGACTTATCAAACACTCATTTCTTGTTTCTTACTCTTGTTGGCTTCAAAAATGAGAAAATAGTCCTTACATTCCAGAATTCATGTCTGAGTGCACACTAGAAAGCTTCCTAAAATGTTATGGTGAAAACAAGCCCAAGCTTGACAAGGAATTAGCATTGTTTGATGAAAGATTTTTTTAAAAAAGATTTATTTATTTGAAAGGTGGAGTTACAGAGAGGCAGAGGCAGAGGCATAGAGAGATCTTCCATTTGTTGGTTCAATATCCAAATAGCCACAACTAAAGGAGCTAGCAGTTCCAAATCCAGGAGCCAGGAGTTTCTTCCAGGTCTCCCACATGGGTGCAGGGGCCCAAGCTCTTGGGCCATCTTCTACTGTTTTCCCAGGCTGTAGCAGAGAGCTGGATGAAAAGTGGAACAGCTGGGTCTTGAACAGGTGCCCATATGGGATGCTGGCACTGAAGGTGTTGGCTTTATGTGCTACACCACAGCACCAGCCCTGAGATTTTCTTTTAAGATTTTTAAAAAATTGACTTGAAATGCAGTAACAAAGAGAGGCAGAGGGACAGTGAGAGATTTTTGATCTGCTGGTTCACTCTCAAATGGCTACAATATGGGGTTAGGCCACACCAAAACCAGGATCCAGGAACTTGAGTCTCCCACATTGGTGCAAGGGAACAGTACTTGGGGCATCCTCTGCTGCTTTCCCAGGTACATTAGCAGGGAGCTGGATCAGAAATAGAGCAGCCTTGTCTTGAACTGGTGACCATATGAGATGCCAGCATTGCAGGCAGAGGCTTAACCTACTACACCACAATGCTAGCCCCATAAGAAATTTTTTTCAGTTGCATATTTGTTTTTTGAAAACCTTTGTGAAAGATATAAGAATTAAAGCAGATTTCTTATACTTATGGCATATTGCCCATTCCATGAAAGAAAGCAGGAACCAGTTAAAACAAACCAAGTTCAACAAATTGCATTATCTATGTTATCTATTTGAGCAGTTGAAATCAGGGCTGCCTGAGAACAGCCCTTTCCAATAATAAGTGATTACTGTCCTTCCAACACATTCATGATGCTGAGGATTTCAGATAAGAGATGACTCCACTGCTATAGGCCACCATAGAAGCTTCTGTAGCTGCATATACCTCTGACTCCATCTGAGACAGTTAGCCATAGTATTTCTGACTTCTGCTTCCCTTTCCTCTCTGTCCATTCATCACTCCATTCTCAGATGTGGCAGTCTATCCATGTGGCTTTCAGGCCCTGATGCTGGCCATGCAGCTGTGATGTCCTCTTCTTCCATGGCCCTGGCCCCTGTTCTTCCTGAAGTAAAGAGGCCTTCCCAGATTGCCCATTAACTCAATCATCAGACTCTGGTTGAGAAATCATAGTAGAAGTTTATTCAGCAATAAACTGAAGGTTTCAACCCAGAAACTTCCAGGCAGTTGCTTGGGCTTGTTGATTCACAAACCTATGTGTGGTGACAGGTTTTATGCTTTTGTTGCAAGGGGAAGGAGAGGAGAAGAGAGAGACAGAGACAGAGAGAGAAATCTAACCATTGGTTCACTCCCCAAATTGTTGCAATGGCCAGACCAAAGCCAAGAGTCTGGAACTCCATCCAGGTCTCCCATTGGAGTGGCAGGAGCCAAAGGACTTGGGCTGTCTTCCAACACTTTTCCAGGTGCAGTAACAGGGAGCTGGATAACAAGTAGAGCAGCTGGAACTTGAAACAGTGCTAATACTGGATGTCAGCATTGCAGGTGGTGGCTTAAATCACTGTGCCACAATAATGATCTTGAAAATGAGTATTGTAAGTTTCAAGATTTTGGATCATCCTTTTATAGGATAGGGGTGGTGCCTGGTATAGGGCCTAACTGAATAGTTAAAAGAGGTGGAGTTTGGGGCACATCTTCTTCCCATTGTTTCTCTTCTCCATCTTCTGGGATATTGCCAGGCAGAGGGCTTTCCCAGCCTGAAATGTATAAAATCTCTCTGGGGTATTATTTTACAGTTATCAGACAAAGCGACTCTCCTGGTGCTTGACCAGGAATGGTTAGTTCCTTAGAAAGACCCTGGGAACAGGGACCCCACCACCAACAATAGCAAGGTCACCAAACATGGACATGAATTTCAATGTGTGAATACCTGACCAATTCCAATGCATGCTTCTGAGGCTACTGTGTTATAGGCTAATGTTATTAACAGGAAAGAAACTTGATCCAACTGTGACATTGAGGGGAGAAACACCCACCATTGGGAAGTGGTTGGATTGAGATGAGATCATTAGTGTCACACCTTGATTATTTGATTCCAGTGGCTTCATAAGAAAAGGAACAGAGACCAGACCAGACACCAACAGACATGTACATCACCTGTCTTCGGCCACTTCCACTGCTTCCCCAGGCACATTATCAGGAAGCTGAATCAGAAGTGGAGCAGTGTGGACTCAAATTAGCACTCATATGGGATGCTGATATCAGAGTCAGTAACTCAACCTGCTGTGTCACATGATGGCCCCTGTCAGTGCTTTTACAACTCATGGAAAGGGGCATTTTCTGATGGATGTTTTATGTGCTGAGTTAAAATTAATTCTGGTTTACTTGTTTTCTTCCTTACCACTAAAACTGTATCTGGAAACTAAACTCATCGGTGAAGTTTGTCATATTCCAGTGGTTTCTGTGATTTCAAGTAAAAGATATAATTTAGAACCAGATAATGACTTTAGCTTTGAGAAGAATGCATTTTTACTAAGATAGTAAAAGCTATTAGAGACAAAGGGATAAGAGAAAATAATAAATGATGTGAGTAGAATTGACATTTAGGAGGAGGAAAAAGTTATACCCTTTTTGGAATAGACTGGATTTTAATTTATTTGACTATTTTAATGATTACTTAGGAAATCTCATTGCTGTTTACTGTGCCAGAGAGATACTGAAAACTGAAAATCTCAAATGTGCTGAATTTCTTTTGGAAAGTGGCTAAGGATAATCTCAAATCAAAATACCAGCGGGCCTCTATGTTAAATGGTAGAGAAATGATGCTGGGCTAGAAAAACATGGTCCCTGGCTTCATTGAACCTACAGCAGAAATCAATCTATTCATTCATAAATGTAGAACTATAAAGGATTTTCAAATTGCTTCAGACAAAATGAATGAATTATTACTAGGAAATCTCAGATGGTAGTATTAATTTAGTGGGGTTTTAACTTTATTGCAAAGTAGAGACTACCTTCATTTTAGAAATACATTAACTTAAAAAAAAAAAAAAGAAGAAGACCATCTGCCAGGAAGTGATGCAGATAATGAGGGTTCTCAGAAGAACCTGTGCCATGCAGTTGTCATTGTCAGCCTCCAAAATGATCTTCTCAGTAAACTTCTCTCATTTGTAAAACAGTTTGTCTCCAATATTTCATTACAGTAAAATTTTTTGCTAGTCAGATTCAGTATTTAAATGCAGCTTGGAAGCCTGTTGTCTTTTTAAATTAGTGAAGTAAACTAAGGCACATGGAAACAGTGAGGTGCAAAACAGAGCAAGACCCATGAGCCCACTGCATCTGCATGGAGAGCTTGTTACATGTTAAATGTTTGCTAACTGTACCAGATCATCCCCTTAAGTCGGGAGTGGGGCCTGAACCTGTGCATTTCTGACAAGTTCCCTGAAATGTGGTGCAACAGATGTGGGAACAATGTGGAGAGAATGATTGTATGAAGGTCCTGACCTATTAGCTCTCTATGACACAGTCAATTAACAGGACAATTCACAGGACAGTAGTAGCCTAGCCATTGAACACCTTTGACACTGCTTCAATTTACCATTATGTCTGCTTAAAGTTACAATGAGGGGCTGGTATTGTGTGCAGTGGGTTAAGCTGCCATCGTGTTGCTAGCATCCCATATCCAAGTGCTGATTTGAGTCCCAGATGCTCTACTGGGAAGATGGAAAACCTTGAAGATGGCTCAGGAATTCAGGCTCCTACCAGCCACATGGGAGATCTGAATGAAATTCAGCTTCCTGGTTTGTTGCACTCATTTGAGGAGTGAAACAGTGGATGCAAAATCTTTTTCTCTCTGTTTCTTCCTCTCTCTGTCACAGCCTTTCAAATAAATAAAATAAATCTTTTAAAAAAGAGAAGTTAGAAGATTTTTTTAAGAATCAAATTTAGTAAACAAGATGGTTGACTCTGGCAGCAGCCAAATGTGCCCATGAAATTCATCCCTTGTAGTCTGGGACTGAGCAGGGAATCAAACTTTCGTGATGGTCAAATCCTTTTCCTTGACGGTGCATGGTGAGACAATGTGGTGACCTTATAGGAAATAGGCTCAGTTTGGCCTCTTAATTTCCCATCTGAGAATGGGACTTTGTGGGGAAGAATGCAGAAATGGGCCAAAGGAGTGGAAGTGAGGAGAAAGCACATGAGGGAGGTACCCAGGTGCACCTGGCACCTGACACCTGGCACCTAAGCATAGATGCAACACCCAGTAGGGCACTGATGTAAGACATGAAATAAGGAAGCCCTACACTGCCCAAAATACTAGAACAAATACAGCAGGAGTGGGACCCACACTTGCCTGAGCTTGCAAGTGTCCATAGGTGCAGCTGGTGGCTGCTGCTCCAGGGAAATACTTATGCCAGGATGGCCACTGGCTTCAGAGTACCAGGTGGTCCATAGCAGCAATCTTGGCCACAAAAGCAATCATAGATTTGGTCCTGGCAGGATTCAGCTGCATGACTGGTTTTGCAAAGGGTGCTAGGGTATGGGGAGAGAATCATGGTGGGCCTGGGACTGAGCTACTGATAGAGCTGTTGTTGTTGGGGAATGGGGCAATCACAAATAATTCACTCCTGGAAAATGGTGGAGACTTGTTGTGCTGCACTCAGTGTGCTCAATATTTTGCTGCCTTTCTCCTTGTCCTGCACCCTTTTTCTTGCTTATGTTTTATTTACACATACTAAAGCTCACCAATATTCAGTACCCATTTGGATCAATTTTGGGACTTGTTTCACCAGCAGCCCAATCAGAGTGGAGAATGGCTCTTAAAAGACCCCACAAACCTCAGTGCTCTTCACCCTCTATCTCAACCTCCCAATCCCAGGTGAGCCTCTGATGCCTTCTGTTTCCAGTTCTACTCTAGTTTGTATTGATGAAACCCATTTTCCAAACCTGGCTTTGCTCGCTTAACACAATGTTTTGAAATCAACCCTAATCATTGTGTATTCATCCCTTAATCTGTGGGGTGGGGACCCCACAACTTGATTATCCACTCATAAATTGGTGTACATTTGAGTTGTTCCCAGGCTTTTGGTTTAATGAATAAAGTTGCTATGAGCACTTTGGAATATGCTTGTGTGTACATGGATTATAATTTCATGTCAGTAAACACCTAAGGAGTGGAATGGTGAGGGCCTGTGGTCAATGTCTCCCTAACCTTATGAGGTTGTGCTGCATGGCTGTACATAAGGGCTACACCACATCACATTCTAATTAGTACTGCAAGGGGATTCCTAATTCTCCACACTTGCACCAACATCAGTGAATCATGTTTCTCTTTCTGGATGATCCAGTGGATGTGCCTGACCCTCACTTTGGATTTACCCCATTCAGTCCTGGGGCTTGGGGAGACATCAGTTCCAGAGTGCTCCCACCACATTGCCATGGCAGGAGGAAGGGCTACTGTGAAGTCTACAGGCCTCAGAGACCAGGATATGCAGCCACCCAGGGCCACTGAGCAACAGCTGCCCTCATGAAACAGTTCTGCAACACAAGTTAGTGGGTGTTCTCATGAGAGAAAAGTAGGGATGAATTTCAGCAATACCCTGCAAAGTTCAAATGCACTGAATATTCTTACGGTCAGAGTTCTTGGCTGATGATGGCTTCAGCCTTGCAGACACCTGATTGGAATTGTCTTCCAAATGATACAACTCAGTAATTACTTCTATCCTGCCAAACACATAATTTTGTAGGTTGTCATATATAGAGACTAAAAGGGGAAAGTCAACAACCCAAACGTAAGTGCTTGCAATGGCCAAGGCTTATCATTTCACACCTACTCCCCATCCTACCCAGGGCAATTGGATACAGCCTAGCAGACTAGGCAAAGCTGTCAGTGGTGGTCATGGGCCATAATTTGCCAGCCTTGTGTATGCACAATACAGACTTTGAGCAATTTTTTCAAACTGAACTTCATATAGGCTGTGTCATTTTATATTTCTCCCAATTACATATGTGTTGCTATTTTCTCCTCAACCTTGCAATGAAGTATATTATTGTGCTTTGGAATTTTGTTAAACACATGAGTGAAAACAGTTTCTCAGAGCAGTTTTATTTTGCATTTCCCTGAAAATGAAAGTATCTTCATATGTTTAAAATGCATTTTGCCTATGTCTGTCAGCATCAGTTTGCACACTTTTGTCTATAGAAGAATACCAAGTTTCTTGTGGTATACTTCTTTTTAAAAAATAGAAATGATTTTGCTGCTTTTTCAATTATAAAATTGTTATTGTAAGAGAAATGAGAGTAGAATGGAGAGGACACAGGATACAAACAACCAAAATAAATTTATTCAAAGAGAAAAATAAATTTTCAGAGGTGACCAATTGGTGGCATGAACACAGATCAAACACATGGCAGAGGGCACAGTCCTCTAGTGGGCCAAGCCTTATATATCTTAGGGTAGGTTAAGGGTTTAGACATGAGGTGGGAGGCAGTAGTCAGAGATGAGTTTCTTTTGCAGGTTTTTCAAGGTTTTTTTTTTTTTTTTTTTTTTGTGGGATTACAAACCTGGAAAAGAATGCAGAGGGTGGGGTGGGGAAAAGTACAGTGTGTGAGACTGAATTGTTCTCTTGAAATAATGCAAGGGTAAAGGAGTCCATCAGGAAAATTGATTTACTTTCAGGTAAAGAATCAAGATGGCTGAGGCTTATGTCCTTGTTCCATCAATCTATGCTTCTATGAAGCCAGCATCACCTTAATCCCTAAGCCAGAAAAAGATGCAGCACTGAAAGAAAATTATAGACCAATATCCCTGATGGACATAGACGCAAAAATCCTAAATAAAATTCTCACCAATAGAATACAACAACACATCAGAAAAATCATCCACCCAGACCAAGTGGGATTTATCCCTGGTATGCAGGGATGGTTCAACATTTGCAAATCAATCAATGTGATTCACCACATTAACAGACTGCAAAAGAAAAACCATATGATTATCTCAATTGATGCAGAGAAAGCATTCGATAAAATTCAACACCCTTTTATGATGGAAACTCTAAGCAAATTGGGTATAGAAGGAACATTCCTCAATATAATCAAAGCAATTTATGAAAAACCTACGGCCAGCATCCTATTGAATGGGGAAAAGTTGGAAGCATTTCCACTGAGATCTGGCACCAGACAGGGATGCCCACTCTCACCACTGCTATTGTTCTGGAAGTTTTAGCCAGAGCCATCAGACAAGAAAAAGAAATTAAAGGGATACAAATTGAGAAGGAAGAAGTCAAACTATCCCTCTTTGCAGACAATATGATTCTTTACTTAGAGGATCCAAACAACTCTACTAAGAGACTATTGGAACTCATAGAGGAGTTTGGCAAAGTGGCAGGATATAAAATCAATGCACAAAAATCAACAGCCTTTGTATACACAAGCAATGCCACGGCTGAGAAAGAACTGCTAAGATCAATCCCATTCACAACAGCTACAAAAACAATCAAATACCTTGGAATAAACTTAACCAAGGATGTTAAAGATCTCTACGATGAGAACTACAAAACCTTAAAGAAAGAAATAGAAGAGGATACCAAAAATTGGAAAAATCTTCCATGCTCATGGATTGGAAGAATCAACATCATCAAAATGTCCATTCTCCCAAAAGCAATTTATAGATTCAATGCAATCCCAATCAGGATACCAAAGACATTCTTCTCTGATCTAGAAAAAATGATGCTGAAATTCATATGGAGGCAAAAGAGACCTCGAATAGCTAAAGCAATCTTGTACAACAAAAACAAAGCAGGAGGCATCACAATACCAGATTTCAGGACATACTACAGGGCAGTTGTAATCAAAACAGCATGGTACTGGTACAGAAACAGATGGATAGACCAATGGAACAGAATTGAAACACCAGAAATCAACCCAAACATCTACAGCCAACTTATATTTGATCAAGGATCTAAAACCAATCCCTGGAGCAAGGACAGTCTATTCAATAAATGGTGCTGGGAAAACTGGATTTCCACATGCAGAAGCATGAAGCAAGACCCCTACCTTACACCTTACACAAAAATCCACTCAACGTGGATTAAAGACCTAAATCTATGACCTGACACCATCAAGTTATTAGAGAACATTGGAGAAACCCTTCAAGATATTGGCACAGGCAAAGAGTTTCTAGAAAAGACCCGGGAGGCACAGGCAGTCAAAGCCAAAATCAACTATTGGGATTGCATCAAGTTGAGAAGTTTCTGTACTGCAAAAGAAACAGTCAGGAGAGTGAAGAGACAACTGACATAATGGGAAAAAATATTTGCAAACTATGCAACAGATAAAGGGTTAATAACCAGAATCTACAAAGAGATCAATAAACTCCACAAAAACAAAACCAACAACCCACTTAAGAGATGGGCCAAGGACCGCAATAGACATTTTTCAAAAGAGGAAATCCAAATGGCCAACAGACACATGAAAAAGTGTTCAAGATCACTAGCAATCAGGGAAATGCAAATCAAAACCACAATGAGGTTTCACCTCACCCCGGTTAGAATGGCTCACATACAGAAATCTACCAACAACAGATGCTGGCGAGGATGTGGGGAAAAAGGGACACTGACCCACTGTTGGTGGGAATGCAAACTGGTCAAGCCACTATGGAAGTCAGTCTGGAGATTCCTCAGAAACCTGAAGATAACCCTACCTTTCGACCCAGCCATCCCACTCCTTGGAATTTACCCAAAGGAATTGAAATTGGCAAACAAAAAAGCGGTCTGCACCCTAATGTTTATTGCAGCACAATTCACAATAGCAAGACCTGGAACCAACCTAAATGTCCATCAACGGTTGACTGAATAAAGAAATTATGGGATATGTACTCTTTAGAATACTATACCGCAATAAGAAACAACGAAATCCAGTCATTTGCAACAAAATGGAGGAATCTGGAACACATCATGCTGAGTGAAATAAGCCAGTCCCAAAGGGACAAATACCATATGTTCTCCCTGATCAGTGACAACTGACTGAACACCAAAAAGGAAACCTGTTGAAATCTGCTCGAGAGCAGAACAATTGATGTTAGAGTAGAGGCTATTACAAAGGCATGAGTTGGCCACCTTTTTAATATGGATTGTTCCTTCAGATTATACAAAACATGAATATTATCCCCTAAGATTAAAAACATATTTCCTTGAACTAATCTTGTACTAACCCTCTGGGTGAAGAAGCATGCTAAGATTTTGCAAGTATAAAAGCTCTTGTAGTCCAGCACCATGGCTCAATAGGCTAATCCTCTGCCTGCGGCACCAGCACTCCGGGTTCTAGTCCTGGTTGGGGTGCTGGTTCTGTCCTGGTTCCTACTCTTCCAGTCCAGCTCTCTGCTGTGGCCCAGGAAAGCAGTGGAGGATGGCCCAAGTGTGTGGGCCCTGTACCTGCATGGGAGACCTGTAGGAAGCACCTGGCTACTGGCTTTGGATTGGCACAGCGTGCCAGCCGTAGCAGGCATTTGGTGAGTGAACCAACAGAAGAAAGACCTTTCTCTCTGTCTCTCTCTCTCGCTCACTGTCTAACTCTGCCTGTCAAAAAAAAAGCCCTTGTAAAACTAATAAAATTTGACTATTTCTAATAAAATTTGACAGAAATCTCAGCCCAACCTTCAACTCGCAGTTCCAAATCTCGCTGGAAAACAGCACAAGTGGACCCCTGAAGAGGACCCGTATCAGAGGTTTGCAGGGCAGACTTCATGAAAAAGCTGGTGAGTCCCCACAGAAGGGGTATGTGGGATAGTGATGGGTCAGAAAACCTCACGAGCTTTTCTACTCATAGATTTAGTCTCTCACTGTTTGAAAGGCATTGGTGTTCAAGTTTCAAAATCTCATTTACAAGAATGTCTAGAGAGGGTATGTGAATATACTTCATGGCTTCCTGATGAGGGCCTTTGGATTTGGAAGTTCGGGAACGTGTAAAAAATAATGTACATAAAGCATATAGATGAGGGGAATCTATCCCTATGTCCTTTTGGCCAACTTGGGCTTTAATTAGGTAGTGATTTACTCCTTACAAGGCATTGCATTAGAAGCTGATCCACAAGATAATGTGGCTTCTTCATTACATGAATATGAGTTATATGATGAAATGGATTCTAAACTACGGCAAAGGGCAAAGGAATTATTGCCTGAATCTAAACCTAAAGAATCTCCACCTGAGCCAATTACAAAATTTGTGACAACTATAACTACTAGCTGGCCAGGAAAACAGATGAAGTCCAGGAGTGTCATCTCACCTTCTGCTCCTCCCTTGTACCCTGATTTACCTGACACAGATGTGGAGGAGGAATAGGATGAGTTGGATAGACAAGCAGAGGATGTCTTTCCAATCCCTCCAGTACAGCCTCCATCTGATAATTTAGGAACTGCTTTCAAAAAATTGAAAGTGAAACCAAAACCTTTTTGAAAACCCATGATTAAGCATCTGCCTGACAATAGGCCACATGAATTGTGACTGTTATTTCCTGTTTCTTACAGCATGGCTGGTAATGATTATGAAAGATTAACCTTAGACACCACAAAAGAATCTAAAAAGCCTTGCTCTGCCCATGGACCAACTTCCCCATATTGTGTGGAATTACTGAAGTGATAGTCCTATGAGGCTAATTGGATACCCCTTTGATTTTTATTTAGTTGCTCACATGGTTCTTATAAAGTCACACCTTGACAGTAGGGACCTCATTTTGGAGCACCTGAGACTCCATCTTGAGAAAACACCCCACCTCATTAGACCCTGGTCTGACACTATGATATATAGCACTCAGACAATAGTAGTACACTGCATCACACTTGGCAAAGCATAGAAACTCCCTAGCATGATCACTCAAGTTTGGAAGCAGATTGGCTGCACCTGGATTAATGATACATTATAATTTGTCTATGTCCTACATATGATTTAGGCCAATACCTGGATTAAGGTCAAGATTATAATTGAAATTGTTAAGATTGTAACTGATATTGGGGCTGGCACCATGGCACACTAGGTTAATCCTCCACCTGCGGTGCTGGCATTCCATATGGGCACCAGTTCTAGTCCTGGTTGCTCCTCTTCCAGTCCAACTCTCTGCTGTGGCCTGGGAAAGTAGTGGAAGATGGTCCAAGTGCTTGGGCCCCTGCACCTGCATGGGAGACCGAGGGAAGCACCTGGCTCCTGGCTTCAGATTGGCATAGCTCTGGCCATTGTGGCCATTTGGGGAGTGAACCAATGGAGGGAAGACCTTTCTCTCTGTCTGTCTGTAACTCTATCTGTCAAATAAATAAATAAAAAAATATTAAAAGAGAAAGATTGTGGGACCGGTGCTGTGGTGCAGCGGGTTAATGCCCTGGCCTGAAGTGCTAGCATCTCATATGGGTGCCAGTTCAAGGCCCAGCTGCTCCACTTCCAATCCAGCTCTCTGCTATGGCCTGGGAGAGCAGTGGAGGATGGCCCAAGTCCTTGGGCCCCTTGCACCCACATGGAGACCTGGAGGAAGCTCCTGGCTACTGGCATTGCAGCCAAGTGGGGAGTGAACCATAAGATGGAAGACCTCTCTCTCTCTCTCTCCCTCTCCTCTCTGTGTGACTCTGACTTTCAAATAAATAAATAAATCTTTTAAAAAAAGATTGTAACTTGTATTGTTAAGATTGTTATTGATATTAGTTTCACATAGGTTAGCTTTAACCCAGTAACCATATATTCCCCCCAATACTGACAACCATGTATTGACTCCATTCCTGGCAACTATGTATTCCCCTTCCAATTTTGTGGTTTTTGCCTTTATAAACCCTGTTGCTTTGGGCTTCAAGGTTGAGAGTTCTTAGGGCATGAGCCCACTCTCCATCACCAACAAAAAGGTTCATCAAGTTTTATTAGTGTGTGGTGCTCCTCTGTATTCACTCAGATACATCATTTACAAGCAGACAGTTTTTACAGTGGCAGATGTGGCTGAGTGATGCTGCTCACACAAAATTAGATAATTATATCAGAGACAATGAAATAGTGGCATTACTTATGATTATGAGAATAAATCAATGGGCCACTAGAGAACAGCAGGTTATTAGCATACCACAGGAAGCTACAGAAATAATTACAGAGGTGGCCCTCAAAGCATGGAAAAAATTGATAGAAACCACTCATATAGCCAAAGGAATCTTATTCAGATTTTATTAATCATCTCCAGGCTTCTATCTCTAAACAGGTGATAGATTCTCATGTCCAGTCTACGTTACTTCAACAGTTGGCTTATGATAATGCTAATGAAGATTGTCAGGCTTTAATCAGACCCATTAAAGATTCAGACAGCATTTTAGATTATATGAAGACATGCAGAAATGTCAGCTCATTTAAGTATCAAGCCTCACTTAATGCCACCGCTAAGTACTTGGTTCAAGAACAACAATTGCAAAAATGCTTTAATTGTAATAAACCAGGACACTGAAAGAAACAATGTCGCTTGCCTGTAATTAAGTCAACAGAAGTAAACAAGAGGGAGCCTGGGTTATGCATCCACTGTAAAAAAGGATCGCATTGGGCCAAAGAATATAAATCAAAATATGATAAAGATGGTAGACTGCTAACTACTATCGTACAGGGAAACTGGACAAGGGGCGTTCTCTCAGCCCCATCAAACTAAGGAAGACAATTATGTTTACACACGCTGAATCTGAAAGTTCTGATATAAAGTGACCCAATATCATGGAATTAACAGTGGAAACTTCTAGAAGTGCAGCTATTGATCTAATACGCCCCCAAGATGTTACTATTAACCCTTGCCAATGTCCACATAAATTTGCGTTAGGATAGTGGGGTCCTATAAAACCCAATACTGTGGGTCTCATCTTATCTCTGAAAGCAACTTATCCCTGAAAGGACCTATAGTTCATACTGGGGTCATAGATTAAGATTATCAAGGGGAAATAGCTGTGATGCTCTCAGTGCCAGTTTCATGGGCCCTTACAAAAGGTGAAAAAATAGCTCAGGTGCTAGTACTTACTCATATAAAACCTAAAACACAGGACAAAGAATGTCAAAGAGGATTTGGTAGCATGGATAGAATCGTAGTATTAACATCCACTTTTGGGTCTGAAAATTCAAGGGAAAACTTTTACTGGCATGTTAGATTTGAGATCAATGTTAGTATAATCTCTTTGAAGGAGTGGCCTCTTCAGGCTGCCAACACCGCATTTGTTGAGTTGGGGACCAAAAACACCAATGCAGTATATCAAAGTGTGACTCAACTACTTTGTGAAGGCCCAGAAGGGTTAAAAGCAGTCAAATAATCTTTTGTGACCTCAATCTCTATGAATCTCTGGGGATGAGATGTCCATCAACAAGTTGAAGCCTTTATTTATATACCTACACAGTCTAAAGTTAATTACTCTAAAGCTCCTCAACATATGATGAGAAAAATGGGATATACTGTAGGACAGGGATTAGGAGAAGATTCACAAGGAATAACAGAGCCTATTAAAATTCAAGGCAATAGTTCTAGACAGGTACTGGGTTTTTTGTCAGGGCCATTGAGGAACATTCTACTATTCCACCCATAAAAATATTCTGAGCCTCTCTGGACTCCTCTCTGGACTCCCCTAATGAAAGAAAAATTACAGGCTTCACATGATTTGTTGCAAGAACAGCTACAAAATAATTGCTTTGAAGAGTTTTTCTCCCCCTAGAACAATTCCCCTGTATTTGTTGTCAAGAAGAAGTCTGATAAACAAGATTATTAATTGATTTGGGTAATGTTAATACAACCATGTGGCCAATGGGTGCTTTGCAATGTAGCCTTCCTACATCTATGCTATCCCCAAGACTGGGCTTTGTTATAGATGTAAAGGACTGTTTTTACCCAATTTCTATTCATTCAGAGGACAGTCCTCACTTTGCATTCTCTGTTCTATCTCTGAGTCAACAACAATCATTGAAATGGTATCAATACACAGCAGACTCATAAAATGGCAGATGTCCTAAACAGCACTCTGGCCTCAGAATCAGCCCTTAAGGCATTTGGATCTGGCTAAAGAGCCCATGAGAGTATTTTAGGCATGGAAAGCCAAGACACTTTGGCAAAATAAATAAATAAAAAAATAAAAACCTAAATGAAAGATCTCTGTGAGTGAGATCCTAGTGAAAAGAATGAGCCATAAAAGAAGGAAGTACCTTTCTCTGAAGGGAGGAGAGAACTTCCACTTTGACTATGACCTTGTCTAAATAAGATCAGAGTCAGTGAACTTAAAAGGCCTGGCAACTCATGACAAGAGCCTAGAGTGATTACTGACACCATAAACAAGAGTGTCAGTTTGTTAAGTCAACAACAAGAGTCACCGTGCACTTACTCCTCATGTAGGATCTCTGTCCTTAATGTGTTGTACAGTGTGAATTAATGCTATAACTAGTACTGAAACAGTATTTTACACTTTGTGTTTCCGTGTGGGTGCAAACTGTTGAAATCTTTACTTAATATATGCTAAATTGATCTTCTGTATATAAAGATAACTGAAAATGAATCTTGATGTGAATGGAATGGGAGAGGGAAGAGTTGCAGGTGGGAGGGAAGTTATGGGGGGGAGCCATTATAATCCATAAGCTGTACTTTGGAAATTTATATTTATCAAATAAAAGTTAAAGAAAAAGAAATGGTATCAATAGAAGGTCTTGCCATAAGGGATGACTAATTCCCCTACTATGTGTCAATTTTATATTGATAAAGTCTTATAACCATTAAGAGATAAGTTTATCACAGCTTATATATTATCCAGTATGTGAACAATATCTTAGTAGCTACTTGACAAGAGCTAGACTTACAGCATACACACACACACATATGTATATATAGCTGTATATGGACTTGTTATTGCACTTGATAAAGTACAAAAGCAGACCCCTGTACAGTACCTAGGGTATATGGTTGATCGAACCACTGATTGCCCTCAAAAAATATCTGACAAGATTCATTAAAAACCTTGAATGATTTTTCAAAAGCTGTTAGAAGACATAAATTGGCTATGACCTGCCTTAGACATACCAAACTACCAATTAACAAATTTATTCTCTGTTTTAGAAGGGGATAGTCAATTAGGGAGCCTACAATATTTGACTGATGAAGCACAGAAAGAAAATCCAGATTACAATAAGACTTCTTACATCACCTTGACCTCTCTTTATCCCTTAACTTACTGATATTCCCTTCTTTACTGTCCCTCACTGGAATATTGACGCACAAGATAAACCATTGGAATGTATATATTCACACCATAAAGGCTTTAAGGTTGTAACCCCTTATCTCACTATGATTGCTACTTTAGTTTTTCAGGGCAGACAACGGTGTGTCCAACTACACGGTTTTGATCCTCATAGTATTATTATAGTATTAGAAATAAGCAATTTCTTGCACTATGGAATTCAGCACTGACTTACAAATTGCTTTTGTGGAATACTCTGGCTAAATAGGTAACCATTACCCTGCTGGAAAATTGTGGGACTTTCTGAAGAATATTGCCTTCATTATTCCTCAAATTACCCAACCAGCACCTATTTCCAATGCTCCCACCTATTATATTGATGGCTCTTCCGCAGGTAAAGGAGGTATACATGGCCTTGACATTCACAAAACTGTTTCAACTCCTTATACTTCTGCCCGACATTGCAGTTGATTTCTCAACAATGTTACAGTGGATTCATTTCTGAGAGGAGCAGCATGGTGGGGGCAAGAGGCGCGGAGTCACCACACAGACCCCGGGAGTCGGGTGAAAGCAGGCTTGAGGCGAGCAGCCCACAGACTCGTTTATTACAGTTGGAACCACATCTTATATAGCCAAGACCAGACAATCTGGTCAAGGGGTGGTCTATGCCCCAACCAATCACAGCCTGTTGCCAGGCAGTTTCCAATCCATCCAATCACAGCCTGTTGCCAGGCAGGCTCCATTGTCAGGTGGGTTTCAAAGCCATTCCTGAGTAACTGATGCTCGCTTGCCAGTGGCCACCTTGGCATGGCCTTCTCATTCCACCACATTTCTCCCTTTTCATTTATTTTTGAGCAATGGGAGGCATGATTCTTGGCTATACCATTGTTGACCCCGTTTCCATGTGGTCTCCGTATGCAGCTGTGCCTGTCTTAGGTTGTCCCCCAGGGGATCTTACCCGTCATTGACTAACCAGCACTCAAATTGAAAGACCACAGGATTGTTTGCTCTGATAGGGGTAGGAATGAGGAATAATGGTTATCAGGAATGGCGTGACCGCACACAGGCTGTGGGCCATTTGAGTGGCTGACCAGAGCTAGTGGGGTATAAACCAGTAACAGATGTGGCTATGGACAGTTTCTCAGGGTAGGATGATAGGGCAGGTGCGTCTGCTAACAAGGCAGATTCTCAGTCTTGTTCAACTTGTTCTTGTTGGCTGTCAGTTGCAGGCTTGATGTTTCTGGCTGGTACCCAAATGGGCTGTTCTGCATTCTCTGGAAAGACACAAGCATATCCTCGACCTTTGGTTAATAGAAGTCTTTTTGCAGGTGTTGGAATCCAAGGCCTGAATTTTGCATCCACTCCTACATTAACAGCAAATGTGCAGGTGGGATGGGGGTCCAGCTGCTGCCCTAAGAGTTTGGGGTATCTGAGTGCTGCCACAAATGTGGGGATCCTCACTGGGTGCAGATGGTATGACCTCGCATGAATTATTGTCTAGAGGTCCTCTAAGTTCATCCCACGGGTATGTGGGGGGTGGCTGACTAGGCATTGCTACATTGTTTGTTACCTTGTATGCTACATTGTTATTTTCAATATCCAAGCTCTCTCTCCCTAAGTCATCAACTGTTGTCTGTGAGACAGACGCCTGGAGTGACAGGCTCTTATCACTCACAGATTCACTATGTTTGGTAATCTGCTCAGGATTCTGAGAGGGGGGTATCTTTCCCATGTCTGAGCACTTAAGAGCGGCATGGCACACCAACTCTAGCCAAAGGAAAGACACACACAGCACTGCTGCCATAACAAAGCAAATTCCTAGTACCTCAGCTGTTGATGGCATTTTGCAGGAGGTTTCCCTACATTAGACAAACAGATAGTGGTGTATCAGATTGTAAGTATGTCCTATGCTTGATTTGTTAGGTCAAGGCTGTATGCCCACACAGTGTCTCCGGAGCGTCACCTCTGTCGAGTGAGGGAAGATGACTTGGTTCCAAATTCTGGGATGATCAGTCCCTTATGTGAATTCGCTGGGCAAACCAAAAGTAAAAGGAGGAGCCGAGAAGCGATGTACGCTTCTGGGCAGTGTGTGCCTAACCTGGGGTCACTTAGACCGAGGACAAGGACAAGGAAAGGGGCATAGGAGGGGGTTCTGTGCTCACCCTCACAGAACAGAACAACACGCAAAACACCAAATGGCCTTCTTGCTGAAATCCAGGAGGGACCTCGCCAAGTCCGACATGCTGTCTCTTTCTCAGTCACGTTGGTGCACCAGATGTTGCCATTGATTTCTCAACAATGTTGCAGTGGATTCATTTCTGAGAGGAGCAGCATGGTGGGGGCAAGAGGCGCGGAGTCACCACACAGACCCCGGGAGTCGGGTGAAAGCAGGCTTGAGGCGAGCAGCCCACAGACTCATTTATTATAGTTGGAACCACATCTTATATAGCCAAGACCAGCCAATCTGGTCAAGGGGTGGTCTATGCCCCAACCAATCACAGCCTGTTGCCAGGCAGTTTCCAATCCATCCAATCACAGCCTGTTGCCAGGCAGGCTCCATTGTCAGGTGGGTTTCAAAGCCATTCCTGAGTAACTGATGCTCGCTTGCCAGTGGCCACCTTGGCATGGCCTTCTCATTCCACCACAGCCCAGCAGGTAGAAATGTATGCCCTCATCACACTATTAGAATTATACTCTACTAGCTTCAATATTATTTTTGACTCAAAATATGTTGTTGGTCTTTTGCCAGCTATTGAGATGACTTTCATTACAAGAAAACACATAGATATTTTTTATCTTTTATTACATTGTTCAACAATGTAATCATACCTTATTTATAGGACATATCCACTCTCACTCTAACCTTCTAGGACCTATGGCTTCCAATAATGCTGTCACTGATGCACTTATAACAGCTCCAATTTTTTCATCTACTCAAGAGGAACATACACATCTACATACTAAAATGCTAACAGATTACATGTACAATATCATATTCCACTATCTCTAGCCAGGAAAATTATCTGCTCTTGTGAAATTTGTACCCCTCTTCATTTTCAATCCATTCTCAGGGGGTGGGGGTTAACCCACAAGGAATGTCTTCTAATCAGTTATGCAAATGGATGTTACTCATGTCTCTTTGTTCCCTCATCAACCTTACTTGCATGTAGTAATAGATACTTATTCTGCTTTTCTTAGGGCAATACCTGAGTCCTCTGGATCTAGAAAAAGTCTGCTCCTCTCTTACAAATGTTTGCTATTATGGGAATTCCAACAAGTATTAAAATTGATGTGCTGGCGCCGCAGCTCACTAGGCTAATCCTCTGCCTAGCGGCGCCGGCACACCGGGTTCTAGTCCCGGTTGGGGCGCCGGATTCTGTCCCGGTTGCCCCTCTTCCAGGCCAGCTCTCTGCTGTGGCCAGGGAGTGCAGTGGAGGATGGCCCAGGTGCTTGGGCCCTGCACCCCATGGGAGACCAGGAAAAGCACCTGGCTCCTGGCTCCTGGCTCCTGCCATCGGATCAGCGTGGTGCGCCGGCCGCAGTGCGCTGGCCTCAGCGGCCATTGGAGGGTGAACCAACGGCAAAGGAAGACCTTTCTCTCTCTCTCTCTCTCTCACTGTCCACTCTGCCTGTCAAAAAAATAAAAAAAATTGATGTTGGCTCAGCTCATACTAGCAGAACATTTCAGCATTTCTGTACAGACAGGATATCCATCATGTCACTGGTATACCATATAACTCTCAAGGCCAGGCCATAGTAGAACGTGCTCATAAAACACTAAACAATTGTTAAACAACAAAAAAGAGGGAACCCTGAGGGATGTATTGGCACTCACACTCTTAACACTTAATTTTTTGAATTTGCCACAGGGAAATATTATCATGAGAGCAGGAAAACATTTTGCATCACCACAAGAAACTAGTCTTCTTAACTTACAGGTTTGGGCAAAGATATGGGACAGATGGGTTCCCACTTCTCTCCAAACTATAGGGAAAGGGTATGCTTCTGTCATTCCAGATGGATCCTCCAAAACATTCTGGGTTTCTCTTCATCATATCAGGCACAGGGACACTGATGACACTAAGCAACAAGACTATACACCCAGAAATTGCAGTCAAAATTATGGGATTATCTTTGAAACCTCGGAGGAAAAGACAATGGATGATATCACCCAATCTACCAACATAGGGACAAATCAAGCACCTTCCAATAAAGGAGAGCAAGTCCTGCACTCCACAAGAAGTCCACTGACACCAGAGAAATTTTTGGCTTTGGTCACTATGGTTACCAGTGCTTCCCTAAGTGCTGAACATATCCACTGGGCTTACATTCTTCATCCTCCTCTGTTGGAAACAATGGACTGGGCTAAGCCAGGACCTGTTATTTTTACAAATGATTCTTGGAATATGCCCTCCCCATGGTCGAAGGATGTTCAGCCTTCCCTTCAGAGGAAGGGAGACCTGTTAATGTCTCTTTAGACTATGAATATTTGCCCTTATATGTTGGTTGCCCCTCTTGCATTTCTATTGCAAGACAAGTCTAGGACCATATTTTACCTCCTAGAAAGGATTTACATGCTCTCATGGGGTTGCTTACTGTGTATTCATTAAATTTTATGGAAATTAATACACAAATGATGAAGGCAAAATGGATGAAAAAGTTTGTATAAAAATCTCTTATAAACATTATGTGTATTCACTCACTGGACAAAGTGGAGAGGTCTTATTGGAAAGTCTTGTTGCTGATTGGGGCTCTCATGGAAAATTTCTTAATTATTCAGAATATGGTAATGATATTATGTATGCTTATATTACTAAAAAGGTTTGGAATATTTCCCACCATCATGTTGAAGCTAATTATGAGAAACTTATGGCTTGGCACAATGGGGCACTTCCCCTCTACCCCCTGACCAAGACTGCATGTTCCAGGAGAATAGGCCTGGGGGCCAGAACAATGGAAGCTTCTCATAGCATTGTCTGGACTGGCTTGGTGGAAAGGAAATTTCTCTGGCACTTCTCGCTCTATGGCCCATTATTCTTTTGAGTATAATACTACTTTTTATATTCAAGCTGGTGTAAAAGTTGTATGTGTTAGCTGTGGGTTCTTTACAATTTTTTTTTTTTGGACGGGCAGAGTGGACAGTGAGAGAGAGAGACAGAGAGAGAGAGACAGAGAGAAAGGTCTTCCTTTGACATTGGTTCACCCTAATGGCTGCCGTGGCCAACACGCTGCGGCTGGCACACTGTGCTGATCCGATGGCAGGAGCCAGCTCCTTATCCTGGTCTCCCATGGGGTGCAGGGCCCAAGCACTTGGGCCATCCTCCACTGCACTCCCTGGCCACAGCAGAGAGCTGGCCTGGAAGAGGGGCAACTGGGACAGAATCTGGCACCCTGACTGGGACTAGAACCTGGTGTGCCAGCGCAGTTCTTTACAATTTGATGAGAGTAATCAAACAATGGATTGTTAGATTGTAAATTGTATACATGTCTTAATCCCTTGATTCATTTTAACAGAAGTATACATTCTACTCTAATATTGAAGGCTAGAACACATCTTTGGCTTCTGGTTAATTCTACAAGATCTTGGGAAGAATCTCTTGCCATAGGGACTATTTCTCAGATGCTTGGGCATTTATTACATTGAACAAAAAGAATGATAGGGTGGATTATTCTAGCTACCATAGGTTTATGATTGTGGCTACTGCCACTGCAGCAGGTGAAGCTTTACAAGAATCTATCTAAACCTATGATTTTGTGACCAAATGGCAACAAGACTAGAAAGTTGTGGGCTCCACAGACTCACACGGATAGTGAGTTAGAAGAAAAAATTGAAAAATTGCAACAAGCCACTCAATGGTTGGGAGATCAATTTCTAGCTTTACAGCTACAGATAATGTTACACTGTGATTGAAATGTTACCCAATATTGTGTAACTCCTATCCATTATAACCAAACCAAATATCAAATATCAATAGGCTCTTGTCAAGGGACATATAAAGAGGCTATCAGCTAATCAATCTTTAGATGTGTATGCTCTTCAGTGGGAGAATAGATACATTCTCAAATTGCACAGTATTTCTTATGAAGGATTAGCTACTGGAATTGCTGAGGCATTACAGGGAATGGACTCTCACTCTTGGTTTCAGAGTATAATACAATCTTCCCTTTCTGGGCACATTTATTGTTATGTTCAGGTTATGTCTGTCTCCACAAATCATCAAACACCAAATGAAACTGATGGCCACTGCCTTAGCAGTTTTGTGCTTAAAAAATAAAAAAGGGTGTGTGTGTGTATGTGGAGACTGGGCTAAGTCAAATCTGAGATGTACATTAGAAGCCTGAAGGACACTTCAGGGAACTGCGGCAAAAGTCACTGTGAACCATATACTAATCTGAGAATGTTCCTTGGTCGGATACCACAAGCAGCCTTTCTCATGCAGCTTCAGGCTATATCTGTACTTGAAGTCAAATATTTTGGCCAGCCCTTTTAATATGGATAGTTCCTTCAGATTATGCAAAACATGAATATTATCTCTTTTGATAGAAAACATATTTCCTTGAACTAATCTTGTACTAACCCCCTGGATAAAGAAGCATGCTGTGATTGAGTATAAAATTCCTTGTAAAACTAATAAAATTAGACTATTGCTCTGACAGTAGTCCCTGCCCAACCTTCAACTTACAGTTCCAAACCTCGCTGGAAAACAACACACAAGCATGCTGGTTTTATGGAGGAAATCCACTAAAGAGAGTAGAAAATGATCAGAGTACATTGGACTCTTTCAAATTTACTTTCCTGATAGAATTAGGACTGAGGGGACTTTCTTTCCTTTGCAGGCTCAGGGAACCTGGGCCCTTTCTGCCTGCTGCTGCCAATTTCCTTGGTTGTTTGAAAATGGCCCATTTCACAGTTGTATTTGAGCATATAACAGGCAGCAATCAACTCCACTCTGGTTTGGTCTGGTATGTTGAGTTCAGTATAGGAGCTCAGCCTTACACAATGGCCGCCTACAAATTGTGCTTAACAGTGAATAATTTGGGGCAAAATCAAGCAAAATGCTATTCATGTTTTACTTATTTACACATTATTTGTTAATCTGAAATTCAAAGTTAGCTGAATGTCCTGTATTCTGTTTGTGAAATCTATCTCCCCTGTTATGGCTGTGGTGGAGACTTGTTGCAGGTATGTGGTGGAAGGAGAACAGAAATCCTATAAGGCTTGTAGAAAGTTTAGCAAGCATGAATGGTGGTTGTAAAAATGGAGGCAAGTGTGTGGACACCAAATCTGTTTTGGAGTTGTAGAAAAAAACTTGGAGATATATTGCTGTGAGATGGGAAGGAAGGAGAGGCACAGGAGCACCTAGGTCTTAATATCTGTTGGATAGATTTTCACTGCTTTGTAGATGTGTGGCTACTGAGTAAATAATAATAAATCAAAATATGATGGAAACTGGGATAAGATATAAGGCATTTCTTTTTTTAATCAATTAATTTATTTGTAAGGCAGAGTTACAGAGAGGCAGAGGCAGAGAGAGAGAGAGAGGTCTTCCACCTGCTGGTTCTCTCCCCAGTTGGCTGCAATGGCTGGAGCTGAGCTGATCTGAAGCCAGGAGCCAGGAGCTTCCTCTGGGTCTCCCACATGGGTGCAGGGGCCCAAGGACTTGGGCCATCTTCTACTGCTTTCTCAGGCCATAGCAGAGAGCTGAATCAGAAGTAGAGCAGCTGAGACTCAAACCAGCACCCAGAAAATGCCAGCACTGCAGGTGGTGGCTTGACCCTCTATACCTCAGCACTGGCCCCCAAATAAATAAGTCTTAAAAGGAAACCTGTAAAGTAGTTACAAGAGAACAGTTGCCCAAGATTGAGATTTTTTTTTAAATGGAGCATGTGTAGTATGAGGCCAATGTCTTCACTCTAACTTGGTTATGAGACTAAAACCATTCCTCACTGCTCTAATATGCTGAAGAAATCATCTGAGGGTGAGGGAGATGGATGCTCAGTTGTCACAGCACAGGAAGCAGCATTATTCTAGCAGCATCCATTATGTTTAAGACTTCCACTGTTAGAGATTTGAGGTTACATTATGTACTTTATGCTCATAACTCATGTGGCTGGAGATTTGGTGTTGAATTTATAGCACCAGCAGAACATAAAATGGTGATGTATTTTATTCATGTCAATAAAGGAACGGCCTGTGCTTGTTCTACAGAGAATGGAAATTGGAGGTCGAACACCTTTGTATTCCAAAATAGGGTCTCAAAAATTTTGTGATTTTCATTTAAATTGTTAGGAGGCTTGGAGCTATTAGTTAATCTATCTTATAATACATTGTTTAAGATAACACTGAATAAATGATGCAAGTTGTCAATGGATGAGAGATCAACTTATATATCTGCTAGTAATTGATTTATTTCTCTTCAATAAAGTTGCATAAACCAACAAGTTGGCTGCCTGGATTAATCAGTTCGGGAAACAATCTTTTGTAAATGGCTGTAAGGATTCATGTGGCAGAGAAGCAAATACTTCAGAGGGGATTGTGACTGCTACTCAAGGGAGATCATTGACCAATCTTTATAAGAAAATGCCTTTGTGTTAGGGAGACTTTGAAGAACTTTGTAATTCTTTCTCTGAGATAATACCAGGCTAAGTTTAAATAGAGACAGTTGTTAGAAAAGGATGTGAACTTCCTCTTTATATAGTAAAAAGAAGTCTTCCTTAACTAGAGATTTGTGGGCTGAGTTTCTGAGGAAGAAAATTTTGTGCTAATTTTCTTTAATTAATTGATTTTCATTTTCTTCAGAAGAGTTTGGGACCTGGAAATTTGGGGAAGAGCAAAGAGATGGTTATATTGTGACATCATTATGGTGCAATAGGACTGTTAAAGTTTAGATGAGTTGGAATTCTTTCAACTTTCCAATGTAACTATCTCTTTAACTGTTATCTTGATGCATCCACCTTTCCAGGATATACCTGTCTCATTCAAGATCAAGACTTCAATCCCTTTGAAAAATCTGATTCAGGTACCACTCCCCACCTTAGAAAATAGACTGAGAAAAAGGAAGAAGTATCTTTTTTCCATGGGTCATATTTTGGAAGTCATGTTCTCTTTTTCTCCATTTCATGAGAAACCCTCTGGCCCATTCATGATGTCTATTTATCTGGGTGGGATGGCCCACACTTATGCATTAATACATGTTTTTTCCCTCTTAAATAAACTGTGTTTCTACTTGTGTTTCTTTCTATATTTCTACTTAGAATTCTTACCTCTGTGTGGCACAAGAACCTAGAATTGAAATTGTGATACTCATTCTCATAACAAAATGATGGAACTCAGAAAACAATCAGAAGCCAAGGAGAAAAGAAAAGACTCCTTGTGAGATGGGGTAACTGAACAGGACCGGAGAGATGAATTTTGGCTTTTCTCCAATGCTTTGTAATTCTCTCTGCTATCCCTATCTTTGGAAACTGATGAACTCATTCAATTTAGGCCATGTTAGTACAGCCCTAGAGAATGAAGGAGGAACTGTACTCTTGAAGCAACCCAGAATTCAGCAGGCAACTTCAGAAGCTATTACTAAGGAGTAAGAAGTCACTTTCTAGAATTCTATAGAATATTCTGAATTGAATGGATTTCCTGCTGTTAAACAGGACTGGGTTTAGCTACCACAACATAGGTGCTCTGGTCATGGCAACTTTAATTGGAAAAAGGCTGTGTTTTGTTTATTTGTGCTGTTGTTATTTTTTAATGTTGTCTATGGAAGAAACAAGCTGTGATTGTTTTTTAAAAAAAGAGTATACTGATGAAATATGGGAATGGCTAAGTTGCTCTCTTGGGACTTATTTTCCAGATATGAACAAGGATGGCAGAGGAGGTCTTCCACCTGTAGATAAATATACACTATATTCAAGCACAGGCTTTCAACATGACCAAAGTTTTAGGGGAAAGATTAAAATCTTAAGATGTATTTGTTATTTTGGAAATTCAAATCATAAATACTAGAAAAGTTCCAGGGGGTGAGTTTTGAGATTATGTGAGAACCAGCCACCTCTAAACATCTTCATATCAGAATACAACAATATTG
Organism: Oryctolagus cuniculus; assembly: GCF_964237555.1. Classification (NCBI taxonomy): domain Eukaryota; kingdom Metazoa; phylum Chordata; class Mammalia; order Lagomorpha; family Leporidae; genus Oryctolagus; species Oryctolagus cuniculus. The sequence continues at coordinate 479,743 of NW_027208220.1, read as the reverse complement.
AAAAAGAGTAATCAAGAGAGTCCTGTAAAGTGTGCAGCAAGTGAAAGCCAAAGCATTAGAAAATGGCCCAAGTCCTTGGGTCCCTGTACCTGCATGGGTGATCTGGAAGAAGCTCCTGACTCCTGGCTTCAGACTGGCACAGCTCAGTCCATTGTGGCCAACTGGGGAGTGAACCATTGGATGGAAGACCTCTCTCTCTCTTCCTCTCCTTTATTTGTGTAACTCTTTCAAGTAAGTAAATTAATCTTTTTTAAAAAGAAGAAAATGATTAAATTGAGATATTGCAGTTGTTTGCAAAAACATATTTTAAAATTTGAGATCATGGGGCCGGCACCATGGCTCACTTGGTTAATTCTTCACCTGTGATGCCAGCATCCCATATGGGCTCTGGGTTCTAGTCCTGGTTGCTCCTCTTCCAGTCCAGCTCTCTGCTGTGGCCCAGGAGGGCAGTGGAGGATGGCCCAAGTCCTTGGGCCCCTGCACCCACATGGGGGCCCAGGAAGAGGAGAGGCACCTGACTCCTGGCTTCAGATCGGTGCAGTCAGGCCATGGTGGCCATTTGGGGAGTGAACCAATGGAAGGAAGACCTTTCTCTCTGTCTCTCTCTCTCTCTCTCACTGTCTATCACTCTACCTGTCAAATAAAATAAAATAAAATAAAATAAACAAAAAAATTCAAGATCAAGACTATTTCCAGATCTGCTAACATGTTGATATATGTATATTTCAAAAACCTCAATGCTTTAATGGATGACATTTTAATTTTATATCAGTGTACTTTTAGTATCCATATTCAATTTTTAGAAAACTCTATAAACTATTTTAAGAATTATAGTCAATTTTATCACGCTGTAATTTCTCTTACAATATATATTCCTCTCAGATCTTCTGTGGCTTACTCACACCTTCTACAACTTAGTTAAACCTGCTAAGAATTTTTCACATGCTTAAGAATTTTTCAGTATTTCCTTGTTCCTTATCTTCTGATTTTCATAATTTGCTTTTTGAAATATTCCTTAAAATCTACTAAGACAAAGATTTTCCTAAAAAAGGAACTTATCAAATTTTAACCTTAATTGGTGTATTAAGACACTAAGATGTCAATGATTACCATGAATACCAACATCAATGATACAATACCTTTATCTGAAATATAATTAAGGTCAAATTATATTTTCATGATTTTTAAATAAATTATAATAGTAAGTGTAACACTTTCCAACTAGCAAATTTGCTCAAATATTTGTTAATAACTTTGAAAATGTATTTATCTCTTGAAAGAATAAACTTAAAGCAAATAAAAATCCATGCAAGTCATGTGAACTGACAGGCATTTGAATTAATATTTTTGGAACCAATCTCTATAGGTTTACTTTGACATAGCAACATAATAGCTTGCATATATGAAATGTACTCCAATATTTTTCATAAAACAACTTTAGGAGCTAGCACTGTGGCATACTGGGTAAAGCCACCACCCACAGTGCTGACATCTCTAATAGGTGCCTGTTCAAGTCCTGGCTGTTCCACTTCCAAACAAGCTCTTTGCCATGGCCTGGGAAAGCAATAGAAGGCCCAAGTCCTAGGGCCTCTACACCCATGTAGGAGACCTGGAAGAAGCTCCAGGATCCTTGCTTCAATCAGCTGAGCTCTGGCCATTGGGGTGATTTGGGCAGTGAACCAACAAATGGAAGACTTCCTTCTGCCTCTCCCTCTCTGTAACTCTGCCTAATAAATAAATAAATCTTTAAAAAATAAAAAAATAAAGCAACTCTAACTAGAAAAGAGTGACATACAAGCTTAGCAAGTTATAAAACTATTTTTAAGGCAGAGACCTTCTTAGCTCCCAAAGGGCTAAATCTCTTTAAATCCAATATCTATTTACAACTAAACCAAATTAGCATGAGAGATAGTACCCTGGCGTCATCATGTATGAGTCTATCATTTACCAAAAATATCTACGTAGATTTTAAATTGGATTTGGGCAGCTGACATTGTGGTGTAGCAGATAAAACCACCACCTGCAGCAACAGCATCCCATATGAGTGCCAGCTAGAGGCTCAGCTGCTCCACTTTTGATCCAGTTCTCTGCTAATTTCCCCAGGAATGCAGCAGAGGATGGCCCAAGTATTTGGGCCCCTGCATCCATGTGGGAGACTCAGAAGAAACTCCTGGCTCCTGACTTTTGATTGGCCCTGTTCTGGAAGTTGTGGCCATTTGGGTAGTGAACCAGCTGATGGAAGACTTCTCTCTCTCTCTCTCTCTCTTTCTCTCTCTGTAACTATGTCTTTCAAATAAATAAAACAAATCTTTTTTAAAAACTAAAATTATTTTAAAAGAATTTGGACCTAGTTTTTTATTTTTCTTCACCCTATAATTGCTTTAGGTCAACAATGCCTGGTGAACAATCAGCTAATCTGATGCTGTCTCTGAGACAAGCAAGTGCTCAGGAAACTACAGGACAGTTCTCAAGAGTGACTGTGGACTAGGGACTGCTGTGCCATGGATGAGTTGCCTATAGGACATTGTTAACTTACATCAAATTTTAGAGAGTGGAAAAAAGAATTGTTCAAGGGAGATCCCTGCCAAATACCTCTGCTGCCACATGATTGAGAGATACATGGCTGCCCCAGATTGAGAGATAACCAATTTCCCTCTTTCCTCTCCCACCAGGCAAAATGGTGGAGCCAAAAAGCTGCAAGCCAGTTTTAAAGTAAATAAAAAAAGTTTAAATCAGTAATTACAGATTTTCTGAAGCCTATGAGTAGAATTTAAACCCTTTAGACCTTTATATAAGCACAACATAACCTTGACACTACTTCCACAATACCATAATGGATTTTTAGGCCATGGAAAAAGATGCCAATCCTGAGCTGTGTCTGAGTCTTACCATTTGAGAGTTTCAGGGATCCAGTTGGAGGGTAATTTTCTTAAGATTTAATTCTCCTGGTCTCCCCCTGGCTTGATCTTCAGATAAGTAGGTTGGCATTTTTAAGGAAGTCAAGATTTGAGGGTCAAAGGAATTCTCAGAATTCACATCGTAGCAGCCCACTATGGATACCTTTTGAAATGAGAGATGTAGAGACTAGAGTGTCCCCAAGTCTCCTTCTCTGTTCCTTGTTTGAAATGTCTTTCAAACCCTGGGCTGTGTGAGCATATCACAGGGCCCACAGTAAGGAGAGGTTGGCAAATAGTAGACTCACTTACCTATACTCAGCCACCCCTTGCCTCTGTCCCCAGGATGTTTGAGCCCTGCTGAGGAGATTGTTACTTGGCTTAACATTTTGTACACAGAAATAGTACTTATAAAATATGTATCTTTGACTAGACAATGTTGGAGAATCAAAAATGAATTACCCGGCCAGCGCCACGGCTCACTAGGCTAATCCTCCACCTGTGGCACCAGCACCCTGGGTTCTAGTCCTGGTTGGGGCACCAGATTCTGTCCCAGTTGCTCCTCTTCCAGTCCAGTTCTCTGCTGTGGTCTGGGAAGGCAGTGGAGGATGGCCCAAGTTCTTGAGTCCTGCACCCGCTTGGGAGACCAGGAGGAAGCACCTGGCTCCTGGCTTCGGATCAGCACAGCACATTGGCCATAATGGCCATTTTGAGGGATGAACCAATGGAAGGAAGACCTTTCTCTCTATCTCTCTCTCTCACTGTCTAACTCTGCCCGTCAAAAAAAAAAAAAAAAAGGAATTACCCTCCTTTATGTCTCAGTAATGCTAAGGGAGCAATTCTTGCAGAGGGCAATGGAAAAAATAACTGAGAAGCTCCCTCTCAAAAGCCTAACTCATGTAAGTAGAATAGGAACCGTTGTCCATGAGGTAGCTCTCCAGCCTGACACCTTGCAAAGAGTAGTGGAAATGAGGTACATGGTATCCTTCACCAAAAAGGAATGACTGAGACCAGGTACTGAGCCCTGACTGCTGAGTAGATGCAACATTCTTCCTACTTCCCAACATTTGAGGTGAAGATGACCAGGCCCTGGGCAGGTCAAACAAGACAATGAGGGGCAAGATGGCTCAGGTGGAGAGTTCAAATAATGGCAGGTTGGCCTCAGGATCCCACAAGATACCCTGTGTGAGTGCAGCAAAGAGAATTTGGCTGAAAGAGGCAGAGCAGGGAAAAAACCAGGTGTCAGGTTAGAAGAAAATGGCCACGCTTCTGTCTCCAAGAACTGTCAGAGACTTGTTATGACTAGACAGGGCTGGGGAAAGGATGAAGGCTAGAAATGGAGCACTCCTCTGTGTGAGATTGTCCATGACCTATGCTGTTCTCCTTTTAACCCCACATTGGATGTTGAATATGCTACCAGAGATTGGCTATTTAGGGATTCTTATGTCATACAAGAATTCATACATGCTCCCAAGTTTAATAAAAAAAAGTAATGAGGAGAATACACCTGACAAGGTAAGCATCTTGATAAAGAACAGAGACACAGTCTATATCCAGACTGGGGCTTATAAGGGAATGTGGTCTAGTTCTTTCCCAAAAAAGTGTTTGCTGGCTGTGAAGTAGGCAAAATTTCTCCCAAAGTATTATTACCTAGGGTTATCAGAGTGGTCTTTTAAGCCTGGGCAGAGAGGATTCTCCTGGGAACCTTTCCTTGGAGGGGATGGCTGGGACCAGTTGTAAAGGTATTGGAGGAACTGACAGGATTTTGTAGTATAAAATACTGGGCTGCTACCAAGGTGCACTTCTCAGTATGCTACATTACTTTCCACAGAAATTTTGTTTTCCTTAGGCCCCTCACACCACATAGGCTGGTTTCTAACTTCCTACCTAACACTATGAGCTGGAAACTCAGTCCCACAAATGCATATATTGTTGTGCCTGAGCAAGTGCAAACAGAGAAGGACCACACATGATAAAATCTGATGGCTCATTATTTCTGGTAGTAGAGAACGAGCTCACACCCTAAAGAACTCTCAACCCTGAAGCTCAAAGCAACAGGGTTTATAAAGGCAAAAACTACAAGAAAGGGAGGGGGAATACCTGGTTGTTAGGATGGAGGGAATACATGGTTACTATGGTCAAGCTGACCCAATGCCAATGCTAAAATAATATCAATTGCAATCTTGACAATAGACAAATTACAATCTTAATATTAATCCAGGTGTACCCTATCTGTCTTAAGCTTGAGCAATCATGCTAGGGAGTTTCTATACTCTTACAAGTGGGATGCAGTGCACTGTTATTGTTTGAGTTTTAGATCATAGCCTCAGACCAGAGTCTCATGGTGGGGGGTGCTTTCTCAAGATGGAGTCTTAGGTTCTCTAAAATGGAGTCCCTACTATCAAGGTGTTGCTTCAATATCAGTGGTATTTGGAGGTGGGATTTTGGGAGCTTTTAGGATTGGAAAATGTTTTCAGAATGAGTGATGAGACTTGTGACCTTCTAAGAGGATGATGAAGGACCTGAGCTGACATAGGCCTGCTCTGTCCCCTTCTTTTCCTTCTCTTTCTCTTCCTCCTCCTTCTCCTCTTCCTCCTCCTTCTTCAAGATTTAATTATTTACTTGAAAGTCAGAGTTACAAAGAGAGAGAGAGAGGATAGAGAAAGATAGAGAGATCTTCCAAACACTGGTTCATTCCCCAGGTGCCTGCAATGGCTAAGGTTGAATCAGGCTGAATGCAAGAGCCAGGAGCTTCCTCTAGGTCTCCCACATGGGTTCAGACATCCAAGCACTTAGGCCATCCTCTGCTGCTTTTCCAGGCCATTAGCAGGGAACAAGATCAGAAGTGGAACAGCCAGGACTCAAATTGGTGCATTATGGGGTGCTGGCATTGCAGGTAATGACTTAACCTACTATGTCACAAAGCTGGCCCCTGCTCTGTCTTCTGCCGTGTGTGATGTAACCAGAAAGCAATACCAATGCCACATTCTTGGACTTCCTGGATGCAGAACCATGAGCTAAATCAACTTGTATTCTTTATAAATAGCGCAGTCAAATGTATTTTGTTTGTTACAGCAACAGAAAATGTAAAGTAAATAGATCATTCTTTCTTGCTGAAGAGTTGGAATCCACTCTAATAGACACGATCCCAAAAAATGCTTTAAGTGTCTTTAAGGCACCATTAAATAGTGCTTTCTTTTTTTAAAGAAAGCTTTTCAAAAATTTTTTGAAAGGCAAAGTAACAGAGACATCTTCTATACACTGGTTCACTTCTCAAATGGCCACAATGGCCAGAACTGTGTCATGTTCAGGTGCCACTTGGGTCATTTTCTGCTGCTTTTCCAGGCACATTAGCATGGAGCTGAACCAGAAGTGGAACAATCTGGGCTCAAATTTAAGCTTTGATATCAGATTCTGCTGTTGTAGCTTACCCTGCTGTGCCAAAACACCAGCCCCAACATTTCTTTCTTCTAACATTTTTGTCCTTCCCTTGTCTCCTATGATGCCACACTATACAACTGGACAAAGATCATTGAGCTGTACTTGGAATTGACCCTCCTGCCCAAAATACAGCAATACATTCTGGGTCAAATGTGTTATAACTACTCCATGTTCTCATAGTTGCTCTATCCATACCTAATACAGTGGGGAAGGAGCTGGACTGCCTATATGTTGTCTGGTGAGGCTGTACCCTGGTTGGGAATGTGATTTGATCCTTCAGATGTGTTGGAATAGAAAATGGTTGATCTACACTAGATTCTATGACACTTAGTGTTGTACTGTCCAATGTGATGATGACTGGCCCCACACAGCTGTCAAATATATGAAATGTGCTTCATCTAAACTAAGATGTGATATGAGTATAAACTACACAGAGGATCCAAATCCATCTTCCAAAATGAGTGGAAAATAAGTCATTAATTTCTGTAATATGGATAGCATGTTGAAACATTTCATATCTATTTGGTCAAATCAGAACTATTAAAATCTAGTATTTATTTTTTACTTTGCTTTTTAAAAATATTTATTTAATTATTCAAAAGGCATAGTTACAGAGAAATAGGAGAGACAGAGAGATATTCCATCTTCTGGTTCTCTCCCCAAATGGCTGCAATGGCTGAAGTTGGGCCAGGCTGATGTCAGGAGCCAGGAGTTTCATCCAGATCTCTCATATGTGTGAAGGAGCCCAAGCACTTGGGCCATCATCCACTGCTTTCCCAAGTGCATTAGCAGAGAGCTGGATTGGAAGTGGAGCAACCAGAATTTGAACTGGTGCCCATATGGGATACTGGCACTGCAGACTGTGGCTTAACTTGCTGCACCATAGCAACATCCTCTATTTTATACTTTCTCTCATTAAATATGCAAATCCTTGGGGTGGGGATTAGAAAGAGGCTGAGGAACAGGCACCAGTCAGAGAGAAATAACAATCCTGAATGTTCCATAACACAGTGCAGGTGGCTATGGTTCACAACTATGGGTCATATTGTTGAAGGAGTCTAGTTCCAGAAATTCAGGTGGGTGTCCCATGACCTAGAATATTGAGGAAGACAAAGGAGAGTGAGCAAAATGTAAATGTTTATTAAGCAAAAAGAATTAAAAAACCCAAAGTTTTATTGAAGTAAAGGAAAGTTCCACAGTTGCCTTCATATTTATATCCTTTTGACTAGAAGAAGTTTGTGCAGGGGTTTGCAGACATAACCATTGCTGGTGACCTCCTCATTGCTAAGGAATTAGTATCTGGAGGTAGATGGGTCCAGCTATAACTATATTGTGGGAAAACAGGTGAGATGAGTCCAGATTTGTGTCCTGGTGTCGATGACAATTTATAAGACCAGGCATAATGGTGAGAGTAGAAATGAAGCTTTAAGAACAAAAGAGGGTCTGAACAAATGGAATGACTGGTAGAAAGAGAAATCAATCCACAGGGGCTTGCACTCTAGGGGTATTTGTATGTCTTTAGCATGTTATCTCCAAGGAACAATTGTTCTGGTTATACATGAGCTACTCTGAACACAGGTGCAATTTTAGTGGTGCCCTTTCTAACTTGTTTTTTTTTTTTTTTCAAAACCTAAATCTTCTTCAAAGGCAAATATTTGTACAAATGGGATTCTATCCTATTTTGTGTAGCATGTATGTGCTGGTAAGAAGCAGCAGTGTACATGCCGTCAAGGAGCTTCCTGGATGGAGCAGTCTGCCCTGCTTCCAGTCCCAGGCCCCTTCATTCCCACTTCTGCTTATAGAAACCCTGGGACCAACAGGGGTTAGGGTGATGACTGCTCCAGCTTTTTTAAGCCAAGTAGGGGCAAAATAGGGTCCTTCAGTCAGACTAGGGCTCCAGAAGAATGTGGCCTTTCCAGAGCACCTCAGAACCAATGTGCAGAACCGATGTGTTTCCATTTGGGTTTCCATTTGCATAAATGTCTGGTCTTTGCTTCAAGTCTGGAAGAAACAAATCTAACAAGCAGATTAAAATGCAGGACTCAAAAATGAGAGTAAGCATTATCATAGACAATGAGCCCAGTAGAGAAGTATCCACATCATGGATGGCAACCAAGATTATTTTTTCCTAGAATTGACCAGTAATTTTTTCTCCACATAGTTTTGTTAACCACATGGCCTTTTGTAGGATTTGACTTATTTGGATTTCTACAGTTCCTGAGTCACTGATAGAGAAGCAGCAAGAGGTGTTTGCCTCTGTACATACTCTTCTTTGTTCAGCTACCATATATACCAAAGCAAGTCTGTGGTCTAAGAATATCTGTATTAGTGAGTTGAGATTTTTGTATGTCTTTGAAGTTAAGGCCATCTTTCTGAGCTATGTCACCCACAATTTTGGTGATGTTAGAGAATTGTGGATGAGTACTAACTACTCCATATGTTACCCCAGCCAGGGATGTCACTAGGGCATGGACATCCAGTGTAATCAAGATTACTATTTTTTGTTTTGTTTTGACTTTATGGTCAGTTGTTGAGGGGGCCTGGTATGTCTTCTCTCAATCAATGTCTAGTTGGAAAAGAAGATTCTTTCAGACCTGGAACCAATTGGCCCAGTGTTGAACATCCTCAGATTTTAACTGAATGGAGGCATCTTATATCCCATGCCTTTTTAGAGTGGTTATTGTAACCTATAAAGAGCATCCCTCATGGAAGACAAAGAAGCCTTTTTGTGGCCATACTGTTAAATTTAAATCTCCAGTAATGTTAAGGACTTGAATAACATTGTTATTTAGTGGTGAATTATGTCCTACAGTGTTTTTAAGATTTTGGATACCTTGGGTTTTCTTGACCTTACCTTTATTCATTTTAACCTCACTCTCTTATAGTATGGTTTATCATGCCAACAGATAGAGTAATATGAGTCTTATTTTCACAGATGCTCCTGCAGACTAAGCCCAAGTCAAGAATTGAAGTGTAGCAATAAAATCCTCCATCATTTACATAAAAAGTTACCTGACCCTCTCATGAGAATTGATCTATGGGTATTGTAGAGTTAGAGAAGGATTGGTTTGATCCTGTTACTATTGCTGTCAACCCATTTTTAATTTGAATGTTAAACCACTGAGGTTCAGTGGCTGTTTTTAAAGAGAAAAAACACATCCAGTAATTGTTTAAGTTGGTGATTACATTTGCCAGGAGGACAAGGGAGCTGTGTTTAAATCTTTTAATGTGAAAAGAACCAATTTCTGAGCCCATCAATGTTATACACAACAAGGAAAAAATACCAAATGGAAGAAAAGCAGAACTATTAAGATCCATTTGTCAGCTGTCTAATCAGAAGGGGATGTTACTCCCAGTTTCACCAACAGAGTCAACACTGTCACTCTTGTTAGTAATATTAGCAGAGGAAGACACTGGTCTTGACTGATCATCAGATGTAATTTTTTTGAAGAGGAATTGGGTCCTCAATGGGCTCAAGGGTGTAGGTGTCTGGGTGGGTTGTCTTTTCTTCATCTGGCTTTTTGTGTTGAGACATCCATGTTTGATTCTGGAGTGGTAGGTCCAGGAGTTGGTCCCATTCACCTTGACAATGTGGGTAGAGACAGGATCATGATATATGGTCCCTTTCAGATCAGTTTTAAGGAAGGGGATACAGAGGGCAAAGTCTTCCCCAGTACATTATCTCCTGGGTTAAAGAGTGGATTTTTTGAGGCTTAGAGTTAGTTGTTTGGATAGTTTTTTGGAATGTGGTGAGGGAAACAATGTCAGAGACAAAATAAGATTTTTTTTAATCAATGAGGAGGTTATTGCTAAGGAAAGACCACCCATATATCGTCTCATCAGGGCTTAGCCCTATATTTTGGGGAGTATTTTTAAACAAAGCCGTAGGAAGAGGAGAAGTCCAAGAAAATTGTACTTCCTGGGTGAATTTTTTGAGGTGTCTCTTAAATATATTATCTGTGGCTTCAATGAGCTGTGGAAGTGATATTAAATTTTCAAGACTTTAGACAATCCTTGTGTAACAGCAGCCTTAAATGAGGAATTATTTTTACTTTGTAAAGTTCTGGGGAGTCTAAATCTAGAAATAATCTTTTCGGTAAGGGTTTTGGATACTTCTATAGCTCACTCAATTTTGCAAGGGAATGCCTTTACCCAGTTAGTGAAGGTATCCACCCTTACCAGTAATAAATGGTATCCTTTGCACTTAGGCATGTGGGTGAGGTCAAGTTGCCAATCTTCTCCAAGATAGCCTCTCTTTCTCTGGGGCTCAGAGGGAGCTATTCTCCTGTTGGGAGGGTTGTTGTATTGACAGACTTCATAGGTGTAAACTATTTATTTGATGGGCTTTGATAAGTTAGGGCTAGCAACAACCTTTGGGCCCACTGGTGGGTTTTTTTGGTTGCAAGGTGTAAAGCTTTAAGCACTTTCCAAGAGTCATTTTTTGGAAGTAGTAACCTGTCTTCTTCATTTTGCATCCATCCAGAGGGCTTTAGAGAGAATCCCTCTGTTAGTGCCTCATCTCTTTCCCTAGACCCATAATGGGGTCTTCACCTTTTATATTTGAAGAGGGGCTACTGTACTGGGTTTTCTCTAGCTGTCTTTCTAGCCACTTGATCAGCTGTCTTATTTTCATGAGCAACCTCATCATGTCCCTTTTGATATCCCTGACAGTGATGACAGCCACCTCTGAAGGGAGTTGAACAGCTAAAAGCAGTTGGTCAATTTCCTTGTTATATGTAATGGGTGACTCTTTGGCTGTCAAAAAATGTCTTTCCTTCCAAATGTCTGCATGTACCAGAAAAACATACTTCAAGTCCATATATATGTTTACTTCCTTATTCTTACTGATCTTCAGAACCTCAGTTAAGGCAATTAGTTCCACCAGCTGAGTTTTGATGTCCCAAAAGAGATAAACTCAGTAAGATCTCCAAAGGGGAGGTCAATGCATAGCAGCATGACTTGCCCTGGGAATCCCATTTTACAAAATAAGTACCATCAGTAAGTAACATTAGGTCAGGATTGAGGAGTAGGGATTTTTTTTTTAAGTTTTTTATTTTTCAGTTGCATAGGTATGTATTACCACCTGTTTACAGTCATGTTTTATTACTTTTTAAAAGGCACTAACAGCACTCTGGCCTCATAATCAGCCCTTAAGGCATGCGGATCCGGCTGAAAAGCCCATGAGAGTATTTCAGGCATGGAAAGTCAAGACACTCTGGGGGAAAAAAAAACCTAAATGAAAGATCTCCATGAGTGAGATCCCAGTGGAAAGAATGGGTCATCAAAGAAGGAGGTACCTTTCTCTGAAGGGAGGAGAGAATTTCCACTTTGACCATGACCTTGTCTAAATATGATCAGAGTCGGTGAACTCAGGGGGCTTCCATAGCCTTGGCAGCTCATGACAAGAGCCTAGGGTGATTACTGATGCCATAAACAAGAGTGTCAATTTGTTAAGTCAACAACAGGAGTCACTGTGCACTTACTCCTCATGTAGGATCTTTGTCCTTAGTGTGCTGTACATTGAGATTTAATGGTATAACTAGTACTCAAACAATATTTTTCACTTTATGTTTTTGTGTGGGAGCAAACTGTTGAAATCTTTACTTAATGTATGCTAAACTGATCTTCTGTATATAAAGAGAATAGAAAATAAATCTTGATGTGAATGGAAGGGGAGAGGGAGTGGATAAGGGGAGGGTTGTGGGTTGGAGGGACATTATGGGGGGGAAGCCATTGTAATCCATATTCTGTACTTTGGAAATTTATATTCATATTCTGTCTTTGCTACTTGCAAATAAAGAAGTCAAAAAATCTCAAACAAAAAAGGCAAGTAGGTAGCAGAGTTTAACATGGAGCAGGTTTTATGGTGGATAACAGGTCCTTCTAATAATAGCATTTTGTATCTGAGGAGCCTATTATCAAAGATTGAAAGGCTTCCCTTAGCTGTGAGGAGACTTGATACATTGCATGGAGAGTGTACAATTAGTTCCTTTCCCAGAGTTATAAAGTCATCCCATTTTTTATGTATATATAGGTTACAGGTTTTTCCAGTCAGAGTTTGTAACATAACCTGTTTTAAGGACTCACATGCATATTGTATCTTAGCACCCAGACCACATGAATTGTCCCAGTCATTCAGACATCTTTAATGGATTGGCATAGTTGTTTGCCCAGTTCTCTGTAATATGAAATCCAGAGTCTACAAAATCTAATAATCTGTCTGAGGATCCTCAATCTCAGAAAAGAGGATGGGCTTTAGTCTCCTTTTCCAGGGAACAGGTTTCCTTGTTAAGATTGATGCCTAGGTACTTACTAACCAGTCTTTGGCTAAGTTGAGCTTTTGATCTAGATTCTTTATATCCCTTGGATGACACAAACTTAAGCATAGCAGAGGTTCATTTTTGTAAGTTTTTCTTCATTGGGGAGCATATAAAAAAGTCATCCACATATTGGATAACCTTAATATAAGGAAATGTAAAGAGGCTTAGGTCCTTGGATATAGCCTGTCCAAACAGGTGTGGACTGTCTTGAAACAATTGTGGGAGGACTAAGTGACTTGGGAGGACTGGATGGTCAGATCCTGAAAAGCAAATAAAAACAGATCTTTCAGTGTAAAGGAATATAGGAGAAAGGTTTTTTTAAAGTAGAGACAGTAAACCAGTTTGACTTTTAGGGATTTTAGACAGTAGAGTATAGAGATTGAGCATCATAGGATGTGTAAGAATGACTATCTCATTTATTTTTTTAAAAATTTATTTATTTATTTTAAAGGTAGAGTTACACACAGAGAAAAGGAGAGGCAGAGAGAGAGAGAGAGAAAGAGAGAGGTCTTCCATCTGCGGGTTCACTCCACAATTGGCTGCAATGGCTACTGCTGAGCTGATCTGAAGCCAGGAGTCAGGAGCTTCCTCCAGGTCTCCCATGTGGGTGCAGGAGCCCAGAGACTCGGGCCATCTTCTACTGCTTTCCCAGGCCATAGCAGAGAGCTGTATTGGAAGAGGAGCAGCCAGCACTTGAACTGGTGCCTATATGGGATGCAGGCACTGCAGGCAGTGGCTTTATCCAATACATCACAGAGCTGGCCCCTATCTCATTTATTAATCGTAGGCCCTGTAACCAGTCTCTAGTCTCCATTAGGCATTTGGACTCCCAAGATAGAAGTGTTATAGGGACTAATACAGGGGATTAAAAGGCCTTGACGTTTTAAGTTTTTTTACAATGACTTGTAGCTCCTGTCTAGTTTTGAGTCTTAAGAGATATTGTCTTTGGTTGGGAAACCCTAAGGAAAGTCTTAAGTGAATCTTTATAGGCTCTTATTCAATTGTACACTCAGTTTGTTCTTGTTTAGTCCATAGTGATGGGTTAATGTCTGTTTCCACCAGGGGAGGATTAAAGTCTGGCCAGGCCCCACTAGGACACATGTGCACAGGTGGTATAAAATGTCTCTTTCCAATAAGTAGATTGGGCTTTCAGGAATGACCAGGAAAGAATGGGAGAATAAGACTTCACCTATTTGCATTAGAGTAGGGGCATGAAGCAGCAGTAAGGGCCTGACCTGAGACCCCTTTAACAGTTACTGAATGGGATGGGAAAAGTCCATGGCAGGAGATGAGGACTGAATATGCTGCCCCTGCATCTAAAAAGAAGTTGACTCTTTCCCTTCAACCATCAGGGCCACCATGGGTGCCCCTTAAGAGATAGTTGTCTGATAAGAGGGTTTTTAGTCTCCTTTAATCCTGTTGTTGCAAGGCCATCTGTCATGACCTGTGCCCAGGACATTTGTCTCCACACACAGTCTGCCTTTTAGTGGTCTCCTTGGCACACAGGGTTGAGTGGCCTCTTTCTTTGAGGACAGTTCTTTTTAAAGTATCCCTCCTGCAGAAGTAGCATATAGCACTAGTTCTTTCTTTTGTTCTCTCAACATGGCCTCCCTACCCTCTGTTACTAGGGCAATGGTCTTTTTTTTTAAAATTTAGGTTTTTTAAATTTATATTTCTCCTCTTCTTTATTGTATAAATTTTAGTGGCCATACAAACAAGGTTATCTAGGGTGTCTTTTGGCCCTCAAAAGTCTGGAGACTTTTGTAATTTTTTTCTTTTTTTATCCTTAAGAATTAATTTGTCTCTGTAAATGTCAGAGTCTAAGATGGTACGTTTGGAGAGACCCTCTCTGAATTGCTCTAGAAACTCAAAAGAGAACTCTTTACCTCTGTTTTCTGTGACAGAGGAACATAGTTAAGAGGCTTCTTGCATGAACGCTTTAAGCCTTCAATGATGCATAGTAAAAATATTGGGCTCTCCACTGCCTCTTTTTTTGGACATAGAAGACCATCCAGTGTCCCAAGTAGTACCTCTGATTCCCAGTGGGGTAAGGAAATAGAGCTCCAGGTCCCCAGTCCTCAGGCCCCCATTTCCTCTACTTTCTCAATTACATCAGAAGAGTCTGCAGCTCTTGCAGTTTTGCCTCTGGCTTTCTGTCTTTTCCTGTGAGTGGGGCAGGTCAGATTTCTGGGCTGTGGCTCATCTGTTTTCCTCTAGTGTAGGCTGTATTATTCACCTCCATAGGCTACAGCTGCCTTTATGACTGCCTTCTTCTCTAAGGCTGTCAGAGTCTGTTTAAGAAGGAACATTATATCTTTTCAAGTGAGGTTGAACACCTGGCTAACTTTCATAAAAGTTTCAATATACTTATCTGGTTCATCAAAAATTTTCCCATGTCTATTTTGATTTAAGTCTTGGAGAGAGAAAGGGTAGTAGACCCTGATAGGATTTCCACTTGCAGGTGTCCCCTCCTTCCTCAATGGGGTGGTGCATTGGGGTGGCAGCAGGAGAGGTAGGTTTAGGAACTAAAAAAAATGGGGCAATTTGGCTTTTTAGAATTTTTGAAGGTATATTTACCTATTTTCATTTTCTTTTTAAAGATTTATTTACTTGAAATCAGAGTTACAGAGAGAGAGAAGGGAGTGATGAAAGGGAGAGAGAGAGAGAGAGAGAGAGATCTGCTATCTGCTGGTTCACTCCCCAAATGACCACAAAGACCAAGGTTGGGCCAGGCTAAAATCAGGTGATAGGAACTTCTTCTAGGTCCCCCATGTGGATGACCAAGACCAAAACACTTGGTCCATCTTTTGCTGCTTTCTCAAGCAAATATTCAGGGAGCAGGATTGGAAGTAGATCACCTGGGACTCAAACCAGCAGCAATATGTAATGCTAACACTGCAGGCTGCAGCTTTTTCCCATCATGCCACTGTATCAACCCCCCTCCATTTTTCTTGCTTTTGAACCACTCTCAGGAGAGATGAGTCTCATAAGTATTGTTTGCATAGAGTCTCATTAGTGCAAAGAAAGCCTGAACATATGGGATCTCTGACCACTTGCCCTCCCATTTACAAAAAAAATCTAGTGATGAATAGTATTAACATTTATATTCTCTCTCTTTTAAGCCACTGCTCCCCATCTTTTAGTGGGTAGTAGAGCCAGGCTCAGGTGCCAAAGAAGACTCGCTTCTTCCTTTTCAAGTTCTGTGGATCAAATTTTGATCAGTTGTTGAGAATGCATTCCAACAGAGTTAGAATAGTTGAGGAAATGTTTCCCATCTACAAGACAAGAAAGACCAGCTCTAGGCATCTTCAGGTTTTCCCTCAGTCTGTAGAGGGTCAACAGGATGTCTCCCACCATCCTGAGACTTCCAGATGGGACACCTCACAAAGACTGGTGCCTTTCCATAATCTCCTGAACTTGTCTTGCCCTTTATTAGCCTGATGAAGTGTTGCACTTGTAAATGTCACACTCAGTCAGTACCAGGTCTCTGTAGTTTCCATTGGACCCACAACAGAATCTACTGAAGCCACCCAAGAAGAACAAAGGTCTGAAAGGGGCTCTTTTGGGGGTTTAAAGGCAAAGGGGAGGAGACTCCAAGGTGGCAGAATAGTGACAGGGCAGTCTGATCTAGGTTAAGCAAAATTGGTAGGAGAAAAGTAGAGAAAGTACACTCCCAAGGTAAATTTGCAGGGGAAACTGCAGTAGGAGGTCCCATGAAAGTAGTGGAAACAGCCTGGACCTGTGTGGATGGTGCAGACACACAACAATGAGTAAGGACACAACAAAGGGCCCAGCAGTTGGATCTAGAAAAATACCTACTGACTGCAAAAGCCCAGGCCACTGTTGATACAGCTACAGGGAAAGCCTAGTGGACTACACCATCTTTGAGTCCAGCCCAAAAAATTGAGGGGAACAGGGCAACTGCTCACCCAGAGAGGAGGAAAAAAAGCAGCACATCTCTCTCTCCCCATCTCCCTCCTACACATAAAACAGAGACCTGTGGCAAGCTGTAGTAGGGCTGGAATCATTTTTGGACATAAGCAGGTAGCAGATGCTCCAGATCTTGTGTGCACACAGAGCTCCTAGTGGGGATACTCTAACCAATCAACAGTTCAAGAGCAACTGCTGGAGATGGCCTCCACCCTGCCAGCTGCAACTACCTGGCAATGGGTAAGGAGGCTGAGCCATCCTGATGGAAAGGAAGTGCCACCTGTGGGGACTAAAAATAAATGCAAAAATTACATAAACAAAAATAATAAAGACACCATGATCCCCCCAAAGGAGCACAACAACATTTCAATATTAGAATCCAAAGATAAATAAATTGAGTAAATGCTGGAAACAGAATTCAAAAACTTAATCATAGGATTACTCAAAAGTAATCATAAGCCAATCCATGAACTAAAGAAAACCATACATTATATGATTGAAAATTTTTCCCATGAAATTGATATTTTGAAGAGAAATTGAAATGAAATATTAGAAATTAAGAATTCAATAGATCAAATAAAAACAGACTCAGTAAGGCAGAAGGAAGAATTTCCAAGCTGGAAGAAAACTATCTGGAAATTTTACAGTCAGACCAAAAAAAAAGAGGAAATTAGAAAAATTAAAAACAACATTGGATATTTATGGGATACTATACAAATGACCCAATATACAGGTCTTAGGAGTTTCTGAAGGTGTGGAAAGAGAGAATGGATTAGAAGGCCTATTCAGTAAAATAATTGCACAAAACTTTCCTAATTTGGAGAAAGTAAAGGAAACACATAGAACTCCTAACAAAGATAACCAGAAAAGATCTTCACCACGACACACTGTAGTCAAACTTTCCACAGTAAAACATAAAACATAAAGAAAATATTCTAAAATGTTCATGAGAGAAACATCAAATTACTTTCAGAGGATCTCCAATTAGAATCTCAGCTGACTTCTCATCAAAAACCCTACAGGCTAGAAGAGAATGGCAAGATATAGTCCAAAACTTAAGAGAAAAAAAACCTGTCAACCCAGAATTCAAAGATTTCATCTATGAATGAAGGTAAAATGAAGACCTTCCATAACAAACAGAAATGGAATTAATTTGTCACCAGTCAATCAGCCTTACAAAAGATGCTAAAGGATGTGCCACACAGAAAAACACAGAAAGAAAGCCATCATTGGGGCCAGCACTTGTGGCACAGTAGGTTAATCCTTTGCCTGCAGCGCATTATCCCATATGGACACCAGTTCTAGACCTGGCTATTTCTCTTCCAATCCAGTTCTCTGTTATGGTCTTGGAAACAGTAGAAAATGGCCCAAATGCTTGGGATCCTACACCCATGTGGGAGACCAGAAAGAAGTTCTTAGCTCCTGGCTTCAGATTAGAACAGCTCCAGTCATTGCAGCCATTGCAGCCATTTAGGGAGTGAACCAGCAGAAGGAAGACCTTTCTCTCTGTCTCTCCCTCTGTCTATAACTCTGCCTCTCAAATAAATAAATACAACCTTTTTTTTTAAAAAAAAAAAGCCATCATCATGAAAGAATATGAAGGCATAAAATATCCCAGTAATAATACAA
This sequence comes from Oryctolagus cuniculus, assembly GCF_964237555.1. Taxonomy (NCBI): domain Eukaryota; kingdom Metazoa; phylum Chordata; class Mammalia; order Lagomorpha; family Leporidae; genus Oryctolagus; species Oryctolagus cuniculus. The sequence goes on along the minus strand of NW_027208220.1, from coordinate 461,529 downwards.
AATAAAGCCAAAGTTAACAATAGGAATATTCATAGAAAAAAATGGCAGAGCCAAGTCATTACTTATCAATAGTCACCTTGAATGTAAATGACCTCAATTCTGCAGCTAAAAGATACAGACTGGTCAAATGGATTAAAAAACAAGACCCATCTATTTGCTGCCTACAACTAAAACATCTCACCAACAAAGATACACAAAGACTAAATGGATGGAAAATAATATTCCACTCTAGTGGAAAGCATTAAAAAAAAGGGCAGGTGTAGCCTTCCTAATATCAGATAAAATAGATTTTAACACAAATACTGTAAAAGAGACAGAGAAAGGCACTATATAATGACTAAGGATCAATTCAGCAGGAAGATATGTCTATAATAAATGTATATGTACCCAATTACAAGGCACCTGGGTATTTAAAAGGACTGTTAATTGATCTAAAGGGAGACATAGACTCCAATACAATAGTAGTGGGGGTGGGTGGCACTGTTGCACAGCACACTAAAACCCTGGCCTGCAGTGCCAGCATCCCATATGGGCACTGGTTTAAGTCCCAGCTCCTCTGCTTCTGACCTAGCTCCCTGATGATGCACTTGGAAAATTCAGCAGAGGATGGCCCAAGTCCTTGGACCCCTGCACCTTCATGAGAGACATGAAAGAAGTTCCTGGCTCCTGGCTTTGGATTGGCTTAGCTCCAGCCATTGCAGCTACTTGGAGAGTGAACCAGTGGATGGAAGACCCCACCTCTCTCTGTGTGTGTCTCTACTTCTTTCTGTAACTCTTTCAAACAAGTAAAATAAAATTTTTTTTTTAAAAAGCAAGACTTCTTTCCCTGTCTCTCCCTCTGTAATTCTGCCTCTGAAATAAATGAATCTTTTTAAAAAATGATGGGGACTTCAACACCCTACTTTTAGCAATAGATAGATCAACCAGACAGAAAATCAACAAAGAAACAATAGAGCTAAGCAAAACTATAGACCAAATGGATTTAACCAATCTCTACAGATTCTTTCACCTCAGAGTTGCCGAATACACATTCTACTCATCATTGCATGGAACTTTCTCTAGGATATACCATATACCATGCCATAAAGCAAGTCTCAGTAAACTCAAAAAAAATCAAAATTATGCCATGTGTCTTCTCTGATCATAATGGATTGAAGCTGAAAATCAACAAATCAAGAACCTCTAGAACATATGGAAGCACATGGAGAGTGAAAAACCTGCTCCCAAATGAACAGTAGGCCAGAGAAATCAAAAGAGAAATTTAAAAATTCCTGAAAATGAACAAAAATGACAATAACAGCATATCAAAACTTATGGGACGGGGCCAGTGCTATGGCATAGCAGGTAAAGCTGCCGCCTGCAGTGCCAGCATCCCATATGTGTTCCAGTTCTGGTCCCAGCTGCTCCACATCCTATCCAGCTCTCTGTTGTGGCCTGGATGGGCAGTGGAAGATGGCCCAAGTCCTTGGGCCCCTGCACCTGCATGGGAGACCTAGAAGAAGTTCCTGGATTCAGATCGGTGCAGCGCCAGCCACTGCAGCCAATTGGGGAGTGAACCAGTGGATGGAAGACCTCTCTCTCTCTCTCTCTCTCTCTGCCTTTCCTTCTTTCTCTGCATAGCTTTTACTTTCAAATAAGTAAATCTTTTAAAAAAACTTATTGGATACAGCAAAAGCAGTGTTAAGAGAGAAGTTTATAGTAATTGGTCCCTACATAAAGAAACTATAAAGTCACCAAGTAAATGAGTTATTAATGCAGGGCTTCTTTGATATGGCAGCCCACCTTCAGCTGTACTGCATTACATCCTCTAATTTCAGGCAGTTTTACCTTCCATAAGCACCCTGAAACCACATGTAGTCAGAGTATTCTCTTGCTTATGTCAAAGAAAAACCCAGTTATTCCTTATATATAGAAAGCCTCTGGGCAATATTACATAAATACAACAAGATTCAAATATAGCAATAACAGTACTTGTAAAACCATTTTCCACACTTGAAATGTAAAGTCATCACTTGAAACAACTTTTGGATCATACAAACTCAAAGATGAAAATTAAGATTTATTTGGGTAAACTGATAGTGAGCAGCCAAAGTCACAGTGAAATAGTTTTCATAGAAGGCCAGCATTGTGGTGAAGCATGCTAAGCTACCACCTGCAATGCTGGCATCCCATGTGAGTGCTAGTTTGAGTCCTGTCTACTCCAATTCCAATCCAGCTCCTTGCTGATGCATCTGGAAAGCAGCAAATTTTCCAGGTGCTTGGACACCTGCTGCCCATATGGGAGACCAAGACTGAGTTTCAGGATCTTTATTTCAGTTTGACTATTGCAGCCATTTGGAGAGTGAAGCAGCAGATGGAAGATCTCTATCTCCAATCTCTCTCTCTCTCTCTCTCTCTCTCTATATATATATATATATATATAATCTTCTTATCCCTCTCCCTCTCTCTCTCATTGTGACTCTGTCTTTCAAATAAATCTTTAAAAAATACTTTTTATGGATGGACATAAAATACCTCCATAGAAAATGAGAGAGAAATATAAATGTACCTTCAGCTCTACAATATAGTAAAACATCAAAGTTAACTCACAGAAAGTAGAATAGAGTACTTGCTATGATTTGGATATAGTCTGAGTGCCCCCTAGGACTTCATGTGTTGAGATTTCATTCCCATGATGAGACACAAAGAGGGTGAAAACCTAATCCAATTATGGTGTGCAGAGGGGTGGCCTTTGGGAAGTGATGAGGATTTGATAAGGGTATCAGGGAGGAACCTAAAGGTGGAATCTTGGTGGCTTCATATGAAGACAGGAGAGACAAGACATAGACATGCACACACCCTCCTCCTGCCATTGGTGTTCTTTGCCACTCAGGACTTCTGCAAGCACAAAGGCCACCTGCTATGAGATGACATCCCAGGAGGGCACTGGCAAGAGCCTGTAGCAGTCTACTTGAATATTAAGACTTGAAAACTGTAAGCTAGATGAGCCTCTCTTCTTTATAAAGCTGTGTATTTTACTATAGTAACAAAGCATCAATACAGTAATAAAGGCAAAAATAAAACTATAGAATTGATTAATAAAAACAGAGTTTATGCCTTAAAATGTACTTATGTCTGGAAACTTGTACATTAAAAAGAAGAAAGTATAAATACACAGGAAGGAGCATAAGTAAGGAAATAAGCAAATATGTGTATGATCATAAACAACAGTCCATTTTCATTGAGTGCTTTCTATGATTCAGGCACTGTTGAAATAAATTGTAGTTAAATAGTAGAATATTGCACAACTATTGAATGAAGGAAGGTAAATTTACACAAACATCATAGAAACTTAATTACAACAAACTGTCAAGTGAAAAGGCAATATAAAATTGAATGGGGGAAAGCACTGTGGTGCTGTGAAGTAAGCTGCCACTTGGACATCTTAATCCCATATCAGAGTGCCTGAGTTTGATTCCTGCCTCTGATTCTGATGCAGATTCCCCTGTAAAAGGTACCCAGTTGGCTGGGTACCCAGGCCTATTTTATATTGTATCCTTCTCTTATCTTTCTCAATCCTGATCTCAGGTCTGACTAGCTCTAGCTTCTGGCATAACCATTGTATTCATGGCATTTCTGTTGACAATTTTTTTTTTGACAGGCAGAGTAGACAGTGAGAGAGAGAGACAGAGAGAAAGGTCTTCCTTTGCCGTTGGTTCACCCTCCCATGGCCGCCACGGCTGGTGCACTGCAGCCGGCGCACCGCGCCTATCCGAAGGCAGGAGCCAGGTGCTTCTCCTGGTCTCCCATGGGGTGCAGGGCCCAAGCACTTGGGCCATCCTCCACTGCACTCCCAGGCCACAGCAGAGAGCTGGCCTGGAAGAGGGGCAACCGGGACAGAATCCGGCGCCCCGACCGGGACTAGAACCCGGTGTGCCGGCACCACAAGGCGGAGGATTAGCCTAGTGAGCCACGGCACCGGCCTTCTGTTGACAATTTTAAAAGATGTCTTGGTAATGATTTGCAATTCTTTCTGGCTGGTAGAGGCAACTTTGGATGCCACTAGTAACCTGTTCCTTTACAGATGAAAATGGAGGTCACTATTGGCTATCCTGCTTCCTGAGTGGCTGACTGATGGAGAATATGGTGCTGAAAAGGAGCTCTGAAAATAAATCATTAAACAGAACTTGCTGAGTTTCTGTTAGGCTCTGGTTCTCATTTTCCTTTGGTGTTGAATGTCACCAGTAAGGAAGGTGAAGGTCAGTGTGAATTAGGGCCAGGGTTGGTTAAACAGAGTGTGGGCCACACTGGAGCTTCTGATTAATCTCCAAAAGACTGAGCTTAGCCTCAATATTTGCATTTTCCCACAAGTATTTATTCATCTTTGATTAACATAATACATGTATATTTTTATGGAGAAGAGTACAATATTTCAACACATGTCTTCACTGTCAACTAATCAAATCAGGGAATGGGCATCTCCATTTCCTCAACATTTATTTCTGTTTAGAGCCTATGAGAGCCCCTCTTCTAGTTGTCCATGCTGGATATCAATAGACAGGAGACAGCTGAAGTCTGAATTAGGTAGCCAGGGACAAGAGGCTGAAGTAATCCAAGTCTGATGTGCAAAAGAAAACTCAAGCTTGATGGGTAAATCTGACATACAGAGAAACACACCTGGAATAAAATGTCCCCACTATACAAAAACAAAATAAAAAAACAGGCTGTGTTTGAGGGAGCCCCGGACTAGAAGTACACTAGATGGTGTCCATCCTGCAGGTCCTTACCAGCATGTATGTTGCTGCTCCTTAATAGCTTGTACACACTAAACAAACAAAAAAATGGAAACCCTTTGTACAAATATTTGCCAGCATACAATGAGATCTAGGTTTTGACACAAACAAGTTACAAATGGCTCCATTGAAACTGCCCCTGCCTTCCTAGATCTTGTATAACCACCACACTTGGTCCTTGGAGATAATGTACTAAAAACACAAACACTCCTAGATTGTGAGCCCCTGTGGCTTGGTGTCTCTTTCTGCCAGTCCCTCCATTTGTTTGCACCCTCTCTTTATCTTAAGTAAAACTTCACTTCTCTCACCATTGTGTCCTGTCTCATAAGTTGTCATTGACACTGGGACATGAACCCAGTGAGAACTAATCTCACTAGTTCTGCTACAACATTATTGGGGACCTATTAAGCTTTCCTCTCCAAGTGGTAAATAAGAGATCACCAATGGCCTATCACTCCTACTTTCTCCTTCCTATCATCTTCATTTTCCTCTCTGAGATGATGACAAGGGTGCATGTGACTGGAGGTAACCTGGTGGAGGACTGATGGTCTCTGACTGAGGCTACTCCTTTATGTGACCAAAACTCCGCAGATGAATTCTAGTCTCAAAATGCCCAATATCTGAGCACTGATTTCCTCTTTACTTTCATTTCTTATTGGACAATTCTACTTAGTGGAGGAAAGGTGAGATTCCTGAACTCCCTTTGAGTATCTTCCTTGGAGGTTTCCCCTTGAAGTGATTCATGCATATCTTTGGAAGATTACATTCCCAAGTGAGTTGAGAAAAGCAGCAGCCTTTTTACTCTGACTCCTTATCTTAGAGTTCTGTCTCCTAAATGACCTCTTGACTCTATTTTCCTGCATGTGTTCCAACACACATTAATTTCTTTTCTGGAGTCTATCATAGTGTTCTTGGGTATCATTGTCAAGAAACTTATCTCACCTATTTTGTGAGCCACAAGGGTCCCTTAGTTATAGGTGTTTAACTATTGTTGAAGCTTTCAATTCCTGGTGGAGGAGAGTTTTATCAGGCAGCTGTTGCCCCAATTGTTGTAATATTGCTTGGATATTTCTAGGCAAAAATCCAGGCCCAATAACTTCAAGTGCTTTTAAATTTATATGGACTAATCCATAGGATGAAGTCTTGGACTTCCTGAGACACTTGCTAACCTAAATCCTTATTCCCAGACTTTTTAAACTGACTGTACCATGATTAGAACTTCTAGTATTGGCTTTTAGTCTGGGGGTATAAGATTACTGTCCCTTTTCTGGATCTCTGGTCTTTCTCTTGCTAGTCTTCCTCTTTATGGGCTCTTACAGGAGCCTGCTTATAGGTCATTATCTCTGACCTTTAAATTTAACAGTCCTTAGGGACCTATGGGACCCCTCCATCACATAATTTCCTCTATTATGCCTTTAAACCTCCTCCATAACCTTCTGACTTCTGACTGGCCACCTTGTGAATTTTCCACTGGGATGTGTCCATTCCAACAAAGGGCATGGTGAGTCCATATTGGGGTCCCTGCTACATCAGATGTTTTTATGTAAGCCCTAAGGAGAAAGTCAATCTCCAAACAGATTTGTTCACACTAAATGCTTTTAACAATAGAAGCTATGGAAAAGGAGACAGGATGGAGGGAGACAGAAGCTTTTACATGTACTGTGCTGCTAGTGAATGTTGCTCTGCACACAACAGGTGTTAATTAATTAGTCAACAGGTGTTAATTTTAGAAAATTAGTTTAGAAAGAAAAGTAAATTTTAAAGGTGTGTTTATTTGAAAGTTATTTATATAGAGAGACAGAGATCTTCCATCTGCTTGTTTACTCCCCAAAATGGCTGCTATGACTGAGGCTGAGTCAAGCCAAAGCCAGGGGCAAAGAACTTGATCTGGGTCTCCCATGTGGCTGGCAGGGGCCCAAGTACTTGGACCATCTTCTGCTGTTTTCCCAGGTCCATTAACAGAGAGTTGGATTGTAAGCATAGCAGCAACAGCAGCTGGGAATGAAACTAGCCCTTTGATTTTCAATATCAGTATCAGAGGAGGCAGCTTAATCCACTGTACCACAATGCCAAATGCAAGAAAGGTAACTTTTTGAACCCAAGTGTTTTCAGAATATTTTACACAATTCAATATTGAGGTCTTTGTTTAATACTCCAAGGGCCTAATTGGCGTAGTCACTTGGCCCAATGGCTAAGCTACCAGTTAAGAATTGTGTATCAGGGCTGGTACTGTGGCTTAGTAAGCTAATCCACCACTTGTGATGTTGGCATCCGATATGGGTGCTGATTCATGTCTAAGCTGTTCCTCTTCAGATCCAGCTCTCTGCTATGGCCTAGGAAGGAAGTATAATGTGGGAGACCCAGAAGAAGCTCCTGACTCCTGATTCCAGATCAGCCTGGCTCCAGCTATTGTGGCCATGCCATTTGGGAAGCGAACCAGTAGACAGAAAACCTTTCTCTGTCTCTGTCTCTCTCTCGGTTTGTAACTCTACATCTCAGATAAACAAATAAATCTTGAGGGAAAAAAACCCAGACACATGTATCTCACATCAGAGTGACTAGATTAGGTCCCTGGCTCTGTCCTAATTTCAGCTTCCTGAAGAAACAGACCCTGGGAGAAAGAGGGTAATGGCTCAAATAGTTAGGTTCCTATCCATGCCACATGGATTGGATTCTCAATTCCCGACATCAAATCTGGTCATTACATGTGTTTAGGGGACTCAATCAGATAGGGGCTTTCTCAGTCCAATAAATAAATAATATTTTTAAATGGATAATTGAAGTTAATATTAAAATAAGAAGTCAATTTTGTGCATTGATTAAGCATGAGTATGAAATGAAGTGTTCTGTTGGTCAAAGGGCAGAAATTTTAAGATGTATACATGCTGGGGGTCTAATGGCACAGTGAGTGCAGTGAACTGGGCTGCGTTGTCTGCCAGTTTGCTAAGAGAGTGATCTTAAGTGTCCTAAGTGTCCCACTACACACACCCTAGCTATGGCAGAAGGTGGATGTGTTAATTCCCTCATAGGTGGTAGTCATTTCACAGTATATACATCATCACTTTTTACTTTATCAATATATGCCATTTTACTTGCCAAAATAGCACAACAAACCATGAAAGAAATGAAATTTTAGGATTTTCAAAACCTCTGTATCAAAACTGCTGGAGAAACACATTCTTTCCCATGATAACAGGGGGAACAGAGGGCACAGGACATGAGCAGGTCAGGAACCTGGGCTCAGGCCTCTGCTCTCTGACACTAACATGCCCATGGGCTACTGGGCAAACCTCAAAGTATCTGAGCCTTCTTTTCTTCATCAGAGTGCCATGGATCCAAATAAGCTAGTATATTTGAAAAGGTTTTGTACCTGCTAAAACTCTGCAAGTGGGAGGTAGAGTTATTTTGAAAGCACTCACTGTGTGGCATGCTAAGTAGAACAGCTGAGCCACACCGAGCATGTGGCAAACATCCAGATGTTTTCATGATGATGTGAGAAAGGTGTGCTTTTTGGTAAGTCCTAGCAGTGGCAAATCAACCCTGAGGGAAGTGGTGCTCCCATAATGCTCTCTGGTTTGGATTGCTGGCACTTCCTCTCTCCACCTCTGTTCCGGGGAGAAAAGTCTAAGATGCTGAACAGCTCCATTTCTCTCCACACACTTCTGGGATCCACACTCTAGTCCTTTCAATTCTCTGGGAATAATTTGTCTCTTTCAAATCCAAGGACAAGAGCATTCACCAGCTTCTTAAAGTTCAAGCCATAGCTACTTCTTATCACTTCAATGAAATCTCAGGGGACCAAGGGTACCAACTCAAAATAAGTCACTTAATCTTGAGGCCACAGCCTGTTTAACAGAAAAATGATGGCTCATATTCAAAGGGTCCTATGAGTTTGCAAGGTACAAGCAGAGTGTCCATCTCTCTCTCTTACTATCTCTCTCTACTTTCTGGTTGGTTGTATGTCTATCCCTAGACCCAGTCTAGGGGTAGACACCTATTGTCAGTGTCCTTGGGTTTTGAACAAGACAGGGCCTGACTTTGATTTCTCAGGTGTCAAAGCCTGCTCTCCTCCTCTCCTCCTTTCTCTGGCCTACCTGACCAACCTGGGCCCTCAAACAGCTGTTGTTTATTAAATTTCTGATAAGCAAAGAGACAAAAGAAAGAATGCACAAATGATGGGTTAACAGTAAACTCAATCAACAGTACTTACTGTGTATTTTATGTGATGGATTGGGGTCCAAATTCCACCTGTTAGTGGAGTTGTGGGAGTTGGGAGTGAAGCTTGTCTGAGATACAAAGACAAGGAGATCACTTGAAAGAAGAGGATCAGTCAAGAAAGCTGGCTTAAGATCATGCCATGGAAAGCAAGGGTGAAATGAGAAGATGAAGGAGTGAATGAATACCAAGAGTAGGCCAATGAATGGGCAGTGTGGCCTCACACTTTGTCACTGCCCATACCTCACACTGGATTTCTTTTTGGATTACTGCATCCCTGTTGCCAGACACATGTAGGTTATATTGGATGCATCTACAGAGCATGTATGAGTCATGGAAACTTACCACTGTGGTGAGACAAGAGTTTTCTATTTCTTTTAGAAACAGCTCCTCACTTGGCACTTCACAGCCAGTACACACTATCCAGATGGAGAGCAAAGAGGTCTCAGACATTTATCACTAGATAGAAACTATTCTTTTCAGCTTTTCACAAGCTTACCCCTAAATTTTCTAATGATTAGCTTCTATTTCAGCCCTCCCCAGTCTCCAAAAAAGAGCGACCTCCCCAAATGAGCTCTTACTTTTTTTATTTGAGATTTATTTATTTTAAAGGCAGAGTTACAGAGAAAGGAGAAACACAAAAGGAAAGAAATCTTTCATCCATTGGCTCACTCCCCAAATGGCTATAGCAACCAGGGTTGGGCCAGGTCACATTGGAGCCTGAAGGTCCATCTGGATCTCCCATATGGGTAGCAAGGACCCAAGAACTTAGATCATCATCCACTGCTTTCCCAGATACGTCAGCAGGGATCTGAACTGGAGTGGAGCAGCCTGTACATGAACTGGTGCTCTGATATTGGATGCCTGCATTGCAAATGGGGGACTTAACCTGCTGTGCAATGATAACAGATCCCCAATACAACTGTAAATGCGCATACCATTACTCTCAAGAATCCCACTTTTGAATATTTGTCTCACGGATATAATGTAGAGACAAAATAGTTATCAAAAAGAGGAACAAATTACACTAGTTATGGTAACTTCCTACATAGGAATGTTATGTAATTCCTTTAAGGGATCAGGAAAATCTATACAGACTAATAGGGTAAAACTGTCCATTAATGGGCCAACATTGTGGTGCGGTGAGTTAAGCTTCTGCCTGTAATATTGGCATCCCATATGAGTCCTGGTTTGAGGTCTGGCTGCTCCATTCCAATTCAGCTCCCTGTGAATATGCCTGGGAAAAGCAGTAGATGATATAAGTACTTGGGTTCTTGCTACCCACATGGGAGACCTGATAGAGTTCTAGGCTCCTGGCTTTGGCCTGGCCCAACCTCATGCCCAGCCATTGTTCCCATTTGGGGAGTGACCCTGTCTCTCTCTCACTCTGTTAGTCTGCCTTTCAAATAAATAAATCATTTTTAAAACCTGTCCATAAATATAGTTTTATTAAATTGTAGTTAACAGTCATATATGCACTGAGTTTAAAAGTTAAATTATATTACCACTGAAATACAAAGGATAAAAGGAAACTACTGTGAAGAACTATATGCTAATAAACTGGGAAACTTTGAAGAATGGATAAATTCCTGGATTTGTATAACCTACCAAGATTAAATCAAGGTTCTGATCCTGTGGCATAGTGGGTAAAGTGGCTGCATGCAGTGCCAGTATCCCATATGGGCACTGGTTCAAGTCCTGGGTGCTCCACTTATGATCCAGCTCTCTGTTATGGCCTTTGAAAGCAGTGGAGACAGCTGAAGTCCTTGGGCCCCTGCACCCATGAGGGGGACACAGAAGAAGTTCCTGGTTCCTGGCTTCAAATCAGCTCAGCTCTGGCCATTGTGGTAATTTGGGGAGTGAACCAGCAAATAGAAGATATCTCCCTCTCTCTGTAACTCTACCTTTCAAATAAAATAAATAAATCTTTAGAAAATTAAATCAAGAATGCATAGAAAACCTAAACAGATCCATAACAAGCAAAGAGATTGGAGCAGTAATCAAAAGTCTTCCATCAAGAAAAACTCTAAGACCTGATTGTTTTACTACAAAACATTCAAAGAGGAAATAACCCCAATATCTTCAAACTATTACAAAATATTAAACAGGATGGAACTCTGTCAGACTCTTTTTATGAGACCAACATTACTTTGATACCAAAACCGAAGACACAGCATGGAAACTACAGCCCTATATCCTTAATGAATATAGATGCCAAAATTCTCAACAAAATAGTAGTAAATCAAATCCAAAGTCATATAAAAATCACGCATCATGATCAAGTTGGATTTACTTCATAAATGCAAAGGTGTTTCAACATTTGCAAATCCATAAATGTAATAAGTCACATCAATAAACAAAAACCACATGGTTATCGCTATAGAAGCAGAAAAGGCAATTAATAAGATCCAATACCCCTTCATGATAAAAACCCTCCACAAACCAAATCATAAAGGTTATGTATCAAACCAACAACCAATATTGTACTGAATGTGGGAAAGCTGAAAGCATTTCCCCTCAGATCTGGAAGACAAGGTTGTCCACTTTCACCACTCTTATTCAATATAATACTGGAAGTTTTAGCAAGAGTAATTAGGGAGAACAAATTATAAAGGACACCAAAATAGAAAAGAAGAAATCAGATTATCCATGTTTGTAAATGACACAGTGTTGCACAAGGAAAAATCTAAACATTCCACCAAAAGCTGTTAGAACTGATAAACCAGTTCAATAAAATTGCAGGTTACAAAATCAACACACAAAAACAGTAGATTTTTAATACACTAATGATGAACTCAGAGAAAGAGAAATTAAAGAAATCCCATTCACAATAGACACACACACAAAAATTGGGGAATATTTTAACAAAGAAGTGAAAGATCTCTACAATGAAATTATCAAACATTGATGATGGGGCCGGCAGTGTGGGGTAGCAGGTAAAGCTGCCTCCTGCAGTGCTGGCATCCTATATAGGCACCAGTTCAAGTCCTAGCTGCTGCACTTCTGATCCAGCTCTCTGTTATGCCTTGAGAAAGCAGTAGAAAATAGCCAAAATCCTTGGGCCACTGCACCCACATAGAAGACCTGAAGAAGCTTCAGGCATCTGGCTTCAGATCAGCTCATCTCTGGCTGTTGTGGCCATTTGGGAAATGAACCAGTGGATGGAAGATCTCTCTCTCTCTCTCTCTCTCTCTCTTTCTCTGTTTCTGCCTCTGCCTCTCTGTAACTCTGCCTTTCAAATAAATAAATCTTTTTAAAAATTGATGAAAGAAATAATCAATGTCACAAAAAAATGGAAAGATATTTTTGCTCATGGAATGAAAGAATCAATATCATTAAAATGTCTATACCACCTAAACCAATCTACAGAAAAAGACCCAGAATAGTCAAAGCAATCCTGACCAAGAAAAATCAAGCTGAAGGCATTACAATGCCTGACTTCAAAGCATATTACAGGGGCTGGTGCTGTGGTGTAGTGGGTAAGGCCACCACCTGCAGTGCTGGAATCCCAAGTGGGTGCTGGCTCAAGTCCTGGCTGCTCCACTTCTGATCCAGCTCTCTGCTGTGGCCTGGGAAAGCAGTGGAGGATGGCTGAAGTCTGTGGGCCCCTGCACCCACATGGGAGATCTGGAAGAAGCCCCTGGCTCCTGGCTTCAGATCAGTGCAGCTCTGGCCATTGTGGCCAGTTGGGGCATGAACCAGTGGATGGAGGACCTCTCTCTGCCTCTCCTTCTCTCTCTGTGTAACTCTTCCAAATAAATAAATAAATATTTTTAAAAGCATACTACAAAGTTATAGTCATTAAAATGGCATTGTATTGGCACAAAAACTGATACATAGATCATCAGAACAGAATGGGAAGCCCAGAATTTAATCCAAATACATACAGCCAATTGATTTTTGATAAAAAGCACTCAGAACATATAGTGGAGTAAAGATATTTTTTTCAACAAATGCTACTGGCAAAACTGGATATATATACGTAGAATAATGAAATTAGATCCATATCTCTCACCATATACAAAAATCAACTCAAGATGCATCAGAGACCTACACTTAAGAGCTGAGACTTTTAAGCTGCTAGAAGAAAATGTAGGGGAAACACTCCAAGGTTTAGGGGATGACTTGGACAAGAGCCCTGAAGCACAAGCAACAAAAGAAAAACTAAACAAATGGGACATATCAAACCTAGAAACTTTTGCACAGCAAAGGAAACAATCAAAAAAAAAATCAATAAAATGAAGAAGACACCAAAAAAAAATCAGAAAAAGTATTTGCAAGGCAGCTGTCTGACAAATGATTACTATCTCAAATATATCAGTAACTTTAAAAACTCAACAAAAAAATTACCAACACAGTTGAGAAATGGGAGAAGGACTTCAATAAACAATTTTCAAAACAAGAAGTACAAATGGCCAAGAAATATATGAAAAAAATTCTCAACATCACTAGCCACCATGGAAACACAAATCAAAACCACAATGAAATACCACCTTACCTCTGACAGAATGGCTTTTATCCAAAACATAGAGCATAAAAAATGCTGGCAAGGATGTGGAGAAAGGGAAACAATTATACACTATTGGTGGAAATATAAATTAGTGCCTCCACTGTGGAAAATTGTGTGAAGATTTATTTAGAAGCTAGAAATAGATTGCCATATGATACAGCAATCACACTACTGGGTATATACCCAAAAAACATGAACACAACATAGCAAAGAGATACCTGCACCACTAAGTTTATAACAGCACTGTTCACAATAGCCAAAATTTAGAATCAATCAAGGTGTCCATCATTAAATGAATGAAGAAATGTGGTATAAATATACAATGCAATGTTTTCATCTATAAAAAAGAATGAGATTCTACCATTTACAGCAAGATTGACACAACTGAAAGACACCATGTTGAAATAAGCCATACCCAGAAAGACATATACTGTTTGATCTTTCATCTATGTGGAAGCTAAAAATAAAAAATTAAAATAAAACAAAAACAAAAAAGGAAGAGATGCTTGTGTGTGTCTGTATTACTGCAATTATAGTTTTGTCAAACTTTTTTTATAACTTTGTCAAATCAGTGGTTAACAATGTTATGTTTCTAAAATTTTAATGATATATGATTACTTTAAAATGTACTGTATGGGAAAACGGTCATTTTTACATATTTTGCATTCAATTATGGTTATAGTCATTGTCTATATTACTGTTAACTAGGGTCTTTTTGCTTTTTACTTAGTAAACTTCTTTTTTATTTAAATTATACAAGTTTCTTCTATTTCCTCTCTTCCTCCTGCCCATGCTACAACACTCTTCTTTTACTTCTCCCATTCTCACTCTTAATTTCTACAATGATCTATTTTCAGTTTACTAATGATCATAAAGTTAACCTTACACTAACCAACAAGTAGTATTCAGTGTAGTATTAAGCCTTTTTACTGTAATGTAAATTTTAAATATGCTGTTTAAAAAATTAAAAATAGGAAATGAAGGAAGAGGATGAGAGGGAGAGAGTGAAAGGCAGGAAGGAAGGGATTATCATTATGTTCTTAGAATGTATCTACAAACACATTGAATCTGTTTAAAAATAATTAAGGACTAGTGCTGTGGTGTGGTAGATTAAGCCTCCACCTGTGTGGCTCCAGAGTTCCATATGGGTGCCAGTTCATGTCTTGGCAGCTTCTCTTCTGATCCAACTCTCTGCTGATCACATGGGAAAGCAATGGAAGATGGCCCAATTGCTTAAGCCCCTGCACCCATGTGGGAGGCCAGGAAGAAGCTCCTGACTCCTGGCTTCTGATTGGCCCAGCTCTGGCCATTGTGGCCATGTGGAAGTGAACCAGTAGATGGAAGAGTATTTTCTGTCTCTCTCAATCTCTTCCTGCAACTCTCTCAAATACTCTTTAGAAAACTAATTAAAATTAAAAGATTAAATGATATTAAAAGGCTTAGGTTCCCTGTTCTACCCCTCCCAATCCCCAGTCCTCTTCAAGAAACAAGCACATCTTACTATCATAGCTGTCCCTTCCCACATATACATGTTACTTTACTTATAAATCAACACTGTTCTTTCTGTGGGTCTATTTCTTGGAATAACTTATTTATTATATACAAAATACAGAAACATAAGGTAAACCACAATATAACTTTAAATTGTCTAGTGGCCACCTTTTAAAAATTAAAATAAGCAGGTAACATGAATTTTAATAGTATCTTTTATTTAACCACAAATTTTAACAATATATGCAATCAGTATGAACATAAGTAATAAGATGGTGTATGTTTGGAAAGTTCCCTTCAAAAGTCACATTGAAATTTAATTGCCAGTGCCACAGTTGTTTGGGAGGTGGGATCTGTGTAAAGTGATCAGGTCCTGGGGGCACAACTCTCATTTGTGGATTAAGGCTGTTATCCTATGAATGGGTTAATGAAAAAAGAAGATGTTTTGACGGCTTATATTTTCTGCCCCCCTCCTTCTCTTTCATTGCCATCTGACATGTTCTGCCATGTTATGAGACAGCAAGAAAACCATTTCTAGATGCAGTTCTTACAACTTGGACTTTGTAGCTTCAAGAACAATAAGTTAAATAAACTTATTTTGTTCATAATTTACTCAGTTTGTGATATCCTATAGTAGCAGCAGAAAATAATTGAAAACAGACATTTCACAGTTTTTACTACACCTTCAAAATCCATGGTGTAGTTTACACTAATAATGCATCTTAATTTGATCCAGTTACATTTAAATTTCTCAATAGTCATATGGGACTAGTCACTACCATATTAGATATAATATCTCTAATTGAAGTATACATCTATTTTTTGATTGGTGATTAACTTACTCTGAAGTGATACCTTGAAAGCAGGGACTCGATTTTAGAGCAACTGAGACTCTATCTTGAGAAAGCACCCCCCCACCATGAGACTATGATCTGAAACTAACTATGGTCTACAACTTAGAGTACAGGCCAGCGCCATGGCTCACTAGGCTAATCCTCTGCCTGTGGTGCCAGCACTCTGGGTTCTAGTCCCGGTTGGAGCACCAGGTTCTAGTCCCGGTGGCTCCTCTTTCAGGCCAGCTCTCTGCTATGGACCCAGAAGGCAATGGAGGATGGCCCAAGTGCTTGGGTCCTGCACCCGCATGGGAGACCAGGAGGAAGCACCTGGCTCCTGGCTTCAGATTGGTGCAGTGCGCCAGCCATAGCAGCCATTTGGGGGTGAACCAATGGAAGGAAGACTTTTCTCTCTGTCTCTCTCTCACTAACTCTGCCTGTAAAAAAAAAAAAAAAAAAAAAAAAAAAAAAAAAAAAAAGCATTCCCACTTGGCAGAACATGGAAACTCCCTAGCATGATTGTCAAGCTTAAAACAGATAGACTACTCCTGGATTAATGTTTTTTTTAAAGATTTATTTATTTATTTGAAAGTCAGAGTTACACAGAGAGAGGAAAGCAGAGAGAGAGAGATAGGTCTTCCATCTGATGGTCCACTTCCCAAGTGGCCACAATGGCTGGAGCTGCACTGATCTGAAGCCACGAGCCAGGAGCTTCTTCTAGGTCTCCCACGTGTGTGCAGGGGCCCAAGGACTTGGGCCATCTTCTACTGCTTTCCCAGGCCATAGCAGAGAGCTGGATCAGAAGTGGAGCTGCTGGGTCTCAAAGCAGCACCCATATGGGATGCTGGGGCTTCAGGCCAGGGCATTAACTTGCTGTGCCACAGCTCTGGCCTCTGGATTGTTAGGATTGTAATTTGTCTATATCCCAAATAGGATTTAGGTCAATACCTGGACTAATGTTAAGACTGTATTTAGTATTGTTAAGATTGTAGTTGGTATTCTCATGATTGTAATTGATATTAGTTTTGCATAGGCCTTAGGTCAGCTTGACCCTAGCAACTATGTATTCTCCACAACCATTAACAACCATGTATTCCCTCTCCCCTCCTTGTGGTTTTTGCTTTTATAAACCCTGTTGCTTTGAGATTAGTGGTCCAAAGTTCTTTAGTGCAGAGCCTATTCTCAGCTGCTGGCAATAAAGGACTCCAAAGTTTATCAGTTTTTGGTGCTCCTCTGTCAACATGTGTTCAGGCACAACAACTCTTACAGGTAAATAAACATTTAGCTTTCCTAACACTGAACTTTCTTTCATTTTTTTATAAGATTTATATACTTGTGATTCAATATTCAACATTTATGTCATATGCATGTGTCCATAAAAATGTAGCTAATTATGCATTTTGTTATGGCAGTGCTTCCTCTATTTTCCTTATATATAAACCAAATGTTATAATTGTCTTCTTTTTATTAATTTCAGAGTCATTGTGTATTTTAATCTAACTCTTCCTTATCTTCCAATGGCCTTCTGAAGTAGCACCTTGACAGTAGGGACTCCATTTTGGAGCACTTGAGACTCCATTCTGGGAAAGCACCCCCACCATGACACTCTGGACTGCAACTATGATCTCAAATAGTCAGACAATAGCAGTACACTACATCACCCTTGGCAGAGCACAAAAACCCTTTAGCATGATTGCTCTAGCTTGAAAGTAGAAAGGTTGCACCTGGGTTAATGATAAAGATGTGATTTGTCTATGTCTTACATATAACTTGGATTAATGTCAAGATCATAATTAATAATTGTAAAATTGTAACTGGTATTGTTAAGATTATAGTGCATATGAATTTCACTTAGGTCTTGGGTTATGTTGACCCCAGTAACTATGTACTCTCCTTTGATCTTAGCAACCGTGTATAGCAACCGTGCATTCCCCCCTCCCGATTTTGTGGTTTTTGCCTTTATAAACCCTATACTTTAGTTCCTTGGGGCTGCTCTGTTCTGGCATGTTCAGAGAGCCCCAGCATGCTGGATCAATAAATCCTTAACCCTTTGCTGATTGCATGAGAGAGTCTCTTGGAGTTGTTCTTGGGGGTGACGGATTTTTTTTTAACTCTAATACTTCCAGTATAGTGCTCTGCTGGTCAGCTCCATCATAGAATCCTCAGTTTGCATTGGTCTCCCATATCTCACTTGCTTGTTTCATTTGTTCATTTTGGTCAGACTCATAATTTGGTAATGTTATACTTGTGAGAAAAAAATCCTGGTATAGTGTTCACATTATCAAAGTGAATTACAGACTCAATACATCCTATCAAAATCTCTGAGTTTTTTTTTTTTGCAGAAACAGAAAAACCTTTCCAAAATTCATACAGAACCTCAAGAGACTCCAAATGTCCAATGCAATTTTGAAAAAAATAAATTTGTGAGTATCACATTTCTTGATTTAGAAACATTATTAATCTGATGCTGTGGCATGGTAGGCTAAACCTCTGACTGCAGCACTAGCATCCCTTATGGGCATTAGTTTGGGTTCCAACTGCTCCTATTCTGATCCAGTTCTCTGCTAATGGCCTGGGAAAACAATTGAAGATGGTCCAAGTGCTTGGGCCCCTGCACTCCTGTGGGAGACCCTGAAGAACATCCTGGCTCCTGGCTTTGAATTGGCTCAGCTCTGGCCATTGCTGCCATTTGGGGAATTGACCAGCAGATGAGTGACCTTTCTCTTTGTCTCTTCCTCTATCTGTAACTTTACCTTTCACATAAAAAAATAGAAAAAAATTTTTTTAAAAATTACACATGTACAATTCTCAAACCACTAGGGCCCTGGCATCAAAGCAAATACACAGAACAATAAAATAGAATTTAAAAAATTGTATTGGTGAGATTGCCAAGACCATTCAGTGCAGAAAAATAGTCTCTTCAACAAATGATGCTGGGAAAACAATATACTCACATGCAAAAGATTGATGTTATAACCTTTTTTTTGTTTTTAAGAGGCAGAGTTACAGACAGAGAGAGGGAGAGACAGAGAGAAAGATCTTCCATCCACTGGTGCATTCCCCATATGATCACAATGTGCGGAGTCACACACTTCCCACCTATACTGATTGACATTTACTTTGGAGGTAAAATTGTTATCCTTGTGTCCCTTTGTATCACTCTCCAGGAAATCCTCTCCCTTCCTACAGGGTCCTCTATCCCAGTCTTTCTCTGCATTGGCTTCTCCACTCATCTGTATGGAGTATATCCTCCAGGAACTGTCTAAGAAGGCAAATTTCTGAAATCTTATTTAGATTTGCCTGCCTGAGAGTGTCTATTTTTCATCAAACTTGATTCATAGCTTGGGTTGCTATAGAAATCAATGTTCTTTTACTTTTAGAGGTTTTTCCATTGTCTTCTAGCTTTTAGTACTGCCATTAGGAAGTTGCTGATCCTTTCTGTGTGAACTGTTTTATTTTCTGGAAGTTTATGGACTCTTCCTAATTCTAAATATAATGCAACTTCACAATTATGCTGGAAGTTTTTGTTTTGTCCTTTTCATTGGACTATGATTGAGTCCCTTTCATCCCAAAATACATATCCTTTGGTTCTAAAAAGTGTTCTGTCATCCATGTTCTCTTTTGCTTCTTGAGATTTAATTGTTGGGTTGTTAAACCTCCTGGATCCAAATTCTAATTTTCCTCTGTTTTCCTTCCTACTTTCTACTCTTGTTTTGCTCTACTTTGGGGAAATTTTTTCATTCAATTCTTCTTTTGAATTTTTCATTTCTGCTACATTTCTAATACCCAAGGACTATTTTTTGCTCCCAGAGATTTTTATGGCATACTGCTGTTCTTTCACAGTGCAAACATTTTCCCAGAGGCTATTAATGTCAGATTTTGTTGCACCTGCATACTTCCCACAAGTTTCTTTTCTGTTTGATTTTAGCTTTCTCATTTAGAAGCTATCCTATCATAGCTGGCTTATTGCTCATGATTAAAGGGTGTATACTAGATTGGAAGTGAAAATTGAGGATGGGGCTCACTGACTTGGCTTTCACTATACAGTAAAGACCACTGTACAGTGTTCATATCTTTATGCTCTGTGCTTATACAGATCAGATTCCCCAGGGTGTGTTCTTCTAGCCTCTACATGGAGGGTGAAGTCCTGACTGCTGAATGCAGTTCCTTGGGGAAATCTTCAACATGTGTGTGTTCATCAATCCACTTCTCAGCACAAATCCTTGCATTGTTAGGCTGGAGACTTGGTTGCCTTCATCTCCCATTCCCCTGTATCCCTCCCCCAAGGCACATAGTTCCAGTGAAGAACTGCTGAGCTTCTGAACATCTTGAGGCAGAGCATGTTATTTTCAGTTATCTCCTTGGCCAGTGTAGGGTCCAACTTTTCTGGGTCTACTGACTATACATTCACCTTCTGCTTCCACAGTTTTCTACACTTTTGCTTCCTCTGACTCCATTTTTCAAATTTAATCGTTTAAAAAATTCTTGCATATTTTTCATGAAGTTTGTGGCATACAGCAAAATTATGTGATCAAGCTACTGTGTTACCCCCAAAATCACTCTCCCCAAATAGACACATGGTTTTTGTTTTGGTCTATGTAACATTATTGAAGAAAATAAATTAATTACTAGCAGACTTGTTAGTTGATACTCATCCATTGAGAACTTGCATCATTCATTCAGTGCTGTCTTAAACAATGTATTGGAAGATAGATTAACTAATAGTTCCAAGCCTCCTAACAATTTAAATGAAAATCACAAATTGTTGGAGACCCTATTTTGGAATACAAAGGGTGTTTGACTTGCAAGTTCTATTCCCTGTAGAACAAAAACAGGTCATTCCTTTACTTGTATGCATAAAATACACCACATTTTTTGTTCTGCTAATGCTATAAATTCAATATCAGTTCTCCAGCTGCATCAGTGATGAGCATAAAGTACATCATTTAACCTCATATTTCTAACAGTGGAAGGCTTAAATAAGAATGGATGCTGCTATAATAATGCTGCTCCCTTTGATGTGACAACTGAGCATCTGTCTCCACCCTCTCAGATTTCTTCAGCATGTTAGAGTAGTGAAGAATGATTTTAGACTCACAACCAAGTTAGAGTGAAGACATTTGCCACATAATACACATGCTTCACTTTTTTTTTAACTTTTTTTTAACTTTTATTTAATGAATATAAATTTCCAAAGTACGATTTATGGATTACAATGGCTTCCCCCCCATACCATCCCTCCCACCCACAACCCTCCCCTTTCCCACTCCCTCTCCCCTTCCATTCACATCAAGATTCATTTTCAATTATCTTAATATACAGAAGATCAGTTTAGCATACATTAAGTAAGAATTTCAACAGTTTGTTCCCACACAGAAACATAAAGTGAAAAATAATAGATGATTTTTTTAAATGATGATGAAATCAGATCAGACCTATTGTCATGTTTAATCCCATTGAGAGTCAAGTTGGGAGTTGATAATTTCTTTTTTTTTTTTTTTTTACAGAGGATCAGTTTAGTATGCATTAAGTAAAGATTTCAACAGTTTGCACCCCCATAGAAACACAAAGTGAAATATATTGTTTGAGTACTCGTTATAGCATTAAGTCTCAATGTACAGCACATTAAGGACAGAGATCCTACATGAGGAATAAGTGCACAGTGACTCCTGTTGTTGACTTTACAAATTGACACTCCTGTTTATGGCATCAGTAATCTCCCTATGCTCCAGTCATGAGTTTCCAAGGCTATGGAAGCCCCTTGAGTTCTTCGATTCTTATCTTGTTTAGACAAGGTCATAGTCAACATGCTTCACTTTTTAAAATAAATTCTGAATCTTGGGAATCTGTTCAGTTGCAACTACCTTGCAGTTTATTTTTTTTAAAGATTTATTTATTTATTTGAAAGTCAGAATTACACAAAGATAAAGAGAGACACAGAGAGAGAAATCTTCCATCCACTGGTTCACTCCCCAATTGGCTGCAATAGCTGGACTGCTTTCCCAGGCTATACCAGAGAGCTGGATCAAAAGTGGAGTGGCCGGGAGTTGAACCAGCACCCATATGGGATGCCAGCACTGCAGGCGATGGCTTTACCTACTATGCCACAGTGCCAGCCCCTACCTTACAGTTTCAAAAGCAGCTATTGTCCAAAGCTGGAAGAACAAAGTATTCTCAGATGAACATATCAATGAATGAAGGGAGTTAAAAAATTTTTTTAGAAGATGAGATCTGATAGGGAAGCCACCAGATAAGAAAATCAAAAAAGAAACAGTAATTTAAGTTTACTTCAGCTATATGCAGATTATTCTGAATTTAAGGTAGCATCAGATGGCATACTTCTGAGTCCATTCCCAAGGTATTCTGTTGTATTTATCTCTGTTTTATAGATTTGTGCAATCTCTAGCACTAGGGGTTTGTCTGGATTTGGATCACATAGCAGTGAACAAATGGATAAAAGAACTTTAGAAATTATTAAAGCATTAGACCACTGTGATCTTAGAATATCGCGACAAATGCTGCCATTACTGTTAACATTTGGATAATAAATTCTTGTTGTAAATGCAACATTAAGTGATTTGAAGGGGGTAGTCTGTAGGAAAATGAATTGCCAAAAAGAATACACTGTCATGATATGAGCTGTCCCATAATTGTGACTTGCTAGTGAAGCACATCATCCCAAACTGGACCTGCAGAACATCGTGCCAGAAGGTCATGGGCCAAATCACTGAATTCCTTATTAATCCATTTCAGTGCTATAGTCTGTGCTTTCAGTCTGGTTCCTCTCTCTCAGTGTGTGCTCAGAAGTCTGGCTAAAACTTTTGATTATCCAGGCAGCAGGGAAGGATTGTCTCTTGGTCTCACATTGGCTCTGCCAAACACAGGCGTCTCTTCACTGCTGTGTATCAGTCCACTAACGAGGCTGTCACAAGCATGGGACGAAGCTAAGGATAGCAGGGGACACTTTATTGCCCACATGCAGGGCTTAGCAAATCTGAGCCACCCCCCAATGCATTTTTTTTAAAAAATATTCAGGATATATAAGTCTGTTTCCATTTATGTGAGAAAAAGATGAATCCATACAGAGATGGAGACATAGAAACAAGGCTGCTTTTACTTTTCATTTTTAATACTTTCATACTAATTGGTTTTTAATTTAAAAGTCATAGCTGTGAATAATTTGTAAAGACCTTGTCTAAAATGAAATCTTTTAAAGATCCAGTTTAGAGATTAGCATTGTAGTGTAGCAGGTTAAGCCTTTGCCTGTGATGCTGACACTTCGTATGAGCACCAGTTCAAATCCCAGATGCTCCACTTCCAACCTGGTCCCCTACTAGTGCACATGGAAAAGCACCAAAGGATGGCCCAAGTGCTCAGACCCTTGTGACTTATAGGGGAGATACAGATGGAATTCCATGCTCCTGGCTTTTTCCTGATCCATGTTCAGTCATTGCAGTCACTTGAGAAGTGAACCAGCAGATGGAAAAACTCTCTCTCTCTCTGCAATTCTACCTTTCAAATATATACACATATATCTTTTAAAATATCTGGTTTAAAAATATTTTAAAAGAGAGCATGGTACAGCTGAAATGAACCTCTTGGAATCTGTTACCCTCTCTAGCTCCTCTCAATGGCACCAGAGGCCCCACTACTACAATTTGCAAGTTCACAGCTGCATATGTGGCTTCAGAGCCCTTAGAAGTCCTCCATGCACCTAGGCCATAGGCCGTCTACTGCTGCGGAGAGATCCCACCTAGATCTTAATTGCTCATCCAGAGAAAAAGAATCAGATAAGTGTTAACAGTCACAGAAGGGAGGGTGGTTGCAGGAGCGAATTTTGAGAATTATTTTCCACAGGTTAGTATCGAAATAAAAAGATAGGCAACAATTTACTAAGAGGCAGAAACATTTATTTGACAAAAGCATCTGGTCCAAGAGAAGACGAGGCAGAGTGCCTGAGCAGGACACTGGCTTTCAGGAAGTGCCCAGGGTTTTAAGGCATTACTTTTTTTTCCAATTGGATCATTCTGGGAAGTGTCCATTGGTCAGGGGTTTCACATATGAATGTTGATTAGCTTGGGGCTCACAGAGATTGTGTGGGTCTCCTGGAGACAGGCTGTGTTCTCCTTAGAAGCTCAAACCCCTTTTCTGCTAGCTCGGGGTGAAAGATTGCAACCACACTGAAAGTGTGATTTAAAGCTGCAAGGTCACACATGCATCATGAGAAGCTATTAGTGGGGGAGATGCCAGCTGGTCTGGAAACAAGCTTTCCAGTGACAGATGGCAGTCCACTTGTGAAGGAATTCTACCTACATCTGAGGGACTCACAGACCCCCAAGCCCCACTGGACAGCCTCAATAAAGCCCCATTTGTTCTTAAATTGCCTCTGACCAGACAACCTCCTTCCACTTAGCAAGCCTCCCCTGTCTGCCTTCTCACCTCTACTCATTTCCCCTAGTTTAGACACACAATTATGAGACATTCTGGCTCACTGAAGCCTTGAACATGTCTGTTTGGCTGACTCATGTGTCATATAACCAAAGCTGCTCTGATCCTGGTCCTGTGGAGCATCATTTCCTTGACCAAAAATTTGTATGTGGCAGAAGAATCCAATCATTCAAGTAATTAGGCTCCAATTCTGACCCACTAATGACTAGCAAATTACTTGAATGATGTAACTCAGCTTCCTTATTTACAAAGTGGGGTGAGAATGGTAAATGCTTTCTAGCCTTCCGAGAGGACTGGGGAGGTGATATATGTAAGTGTCTGCTGAGCATCTATGTTATATCACAATTTTAGGTCTGATAGAAATAGAAGGCATCGAAGTCAGGATGCCTCTGTCATGGAGTTTGTGGTTTAGTGAGAAAGACACAATTCAGTTTTCTGAAAAGAAATGTCAACCAACAAAGGGTAAGAAATAACAAATGATTGCACACTTGGTTCAGTGTGTGACAAGTAAATATTTGGTGCATTTTCAAACTAAGATATGCACCTGAAAGTTCTTAGGCAAACAGGAGGTTAGTAGCCAAAACAGCTGAAGCAAATGCTGGGAAGATTGTAATCCTGTAGTTACTCAGCCAAGGGGGAATCGGAGTAAGAACCTGCATGCTAGGAAACAAATAGCTTGCTGTAAAACACGCTGAGTGTGCTGTCCCACCAGGCACCCCATCTTGCAAGACCATTCATAGTCTCCCCTCTCAATGCACTTCCTGTGTCTTGAGTGGAAAGGTGAGGCTGTTTCTCACAACTTGAGGGCTCATCTGGGATCTCTGTGCCTGCATGGAGTGGGGGCTCTAATAGAGGGGGAGACACATCCCATCCAATTGCATGTGGCCTACTCTATCTGGGTGCCCCATCTCACTCCAGAAGCCTGAGACTTGTTATTTGGAGGACAGCAGAGGTGCCACAGAAAACAAAAAGCAGGTACTGCAGCAACCAAACAACCTCACATGTGAGCCGAGTAGGAAAAATTAGAGTCTAAGTATTGCATTGGTAGTTGGGCATTTTTGGAGGTCAAGCATATGTCACTGACACATATCCCAAGTATGAGGCAAGTGTGGAGTCCTGGTCTACAGTTTCATTCTCCTTCAAGGAAAACAGCTGGACATGGGCCAGTTGGATCCCAAGATGTGAAGGAAACCTCCACTACAGAGGTTTGAGCTCAAGAAAAATTTGGGGTGGTGTTCAAGAAAGCTCCCTTATGGGAGACTGAATACACATGTCCAAGGAATCTCCATTATGGGACATTGGGCACACAGGAAAACTCAGACACAGAGATCAAACTGGGAAATAAAAATTCCAGGTCTAGGGAAAGGAGAACTGAGGAGGCTCCCTCTGACATTTCCCTGGATAGTCTACTGGGGAGAATTTTGGAGTCCTGGGGGAACACCTCTCAGACCAGGAACAAAGAAAAGCAAAACAACGATTAAGTGTTGATGCTTTATTTGACTTAAAGATCCAATTTATGAACTCTCAGTCTTTTGATCCAAGTTTGGCTCAGATGAAGATTAAATATACCAAGCTCTAGTATTCTTAATTTTGTAATTAAGAGCTGGCTTGATAGGCCAAAGAAATGCAAAAGATAAAGAGAAGCAGAGAAATTTTTCAAAAGAGTAAAAATAAAAGGCAAAATTCATGATTTGCACTGTAGAAGAGAGACAGTTAAAAAGAGAGATTAGATCAGAATACTCCTTGCAAAAGATGGGGAAATCCCAAATTTCAACAAATAACTAGGAGTGAAATACAGAAGGGAATTCCTAAAACTGTAAATGGATGTTATAGAACCAGGAGTAACAGAAGGAGGGATTCCAGATTCCAATATTTACCATGAAGCTTTACTGAAGCCTCAAATCTATTTGGCCAGGTGTTAGGAAAGTTCTGGGGAGTTCCAACCTTCCACAGAGACTCAATTGCTACAATATGTAGGTGATCTTCTTTTTAAAGATTTATTTATTTATTTATTGGAAAGTCAGAGTTACACAGGAGAGGAAGAGACAGAGATCTTCCATCCATTGGCTCACTCCCTGAATAGCTTTAATGGCCAGGGCTGGGCTAGGTGCAAGGAACTTCTTGATTTCCCACGTGAGTGTAGAGGCCTAAGGACTTAGGCCATCTCCTGTTGCTTCCCAGGCATATTAACAAGGAGTTGGTTCAGAAATGGAGCAGCTGGGACCCACACAGGTATCCATTTGGGATGCTGGTATTTCAGGTGGCAGCCTAATCCATTATACCACAATTCCAGCCCTGAATGCTTCCTTTTTCAAAGGTGTGACAGACCGTTGGATTATTCTAATTAATAAGTAGACAGAATCCAGTGTGTACATTAATCAGAGAAAAAGAGAACTTGGCAGATTGCTTCTTTCCAATTATTAAACCACAAATATGTATAGCATCTCCACAGTAAGGATGTCTTATATTTACTAAGCATTAGATGTTCAGTCACTGCATGCCATATCTTGACTAGTCCCCAGTTAAAGCTTTCTGGTTCTTGTGGATGCTCCCAGCTATCCCTAGAAAGATCTCAAAACCTTCCCACTCACCTTTATCTCAGGCCAATAGCTTTCTTGGCCTATTCAACATGAACATATTAAATGTCCTATACTATGGAATTCAACATCTACTGATTAAGGGATGGCATTGTGCTTTATCAGGTAAAGTCACTGCCAGTGACACTAGCATCCCATATAGGTGCTGGTTGAAGTCTTGACTGTGCCATTTCTGACCCAGCTCCTTGCTAATGCTCCCAGGGAAGCAATGGAAGATGACCCAAGTGCTTGGACCCATGTGGGAGACCCAGAAGAAGCTCCTGTCTCCTGGCTTCAGTGTGACCAGCCCTGGCCATCGTCTCTGCCTTTCAAACAAAACAAATCTTCTTTAAAATTTACCAATTTTAGACTTTTACTAATTATAGGTTATAGTGTGAAGCAATTTACTGTTATGATTTATAGTAGTATGAAATCTGTGAAATGATCAGCCCAAAGATCTCGGGGAACACTTTGATGCTAAAATTATCGTGGGTGAATAAAGGAATTCAATGGACTACAAATAACTGTAGATTATCATTTTATTTTTCTAAGTTATTTAGAGTCAACCCTCTGTGAAAACCATGAAACAGCCTATAACTTCTAGTCTAAATCTATCTCTCTGGCATTCATGATCAGAGGGAGTTCCCCAGAAGTTCTGCAAAGGAGAAAAGATGGTTAATTTATTAAGCACTTCTCATTCTTTTTTTTTTTTTTTTGACAGGCAGAGTTAGACAGAGAGAGACAGAGAGACAGAGAGAAAGCTCTTCCTTCCGTTGGTTCACCCCCCAAATGGCCACTATGGTTGGTGCACTGTGCTGATCTGAAGCCAGGAGCCAGGTGCTTCCTCCTGGTCTCCCAAGCAGGTGCAGGGCCCAAGCACTTGGGCCATCCTCCACTGCCTTCCCAGGCCACAGCAGAGAGCTGGACCAGAAGAGGAGCAACTGGGACAGAACTGGAGCCCCAACTGGGACTAGAACCTGGAGTGCCAGCACCACAGGTGGAGGATTAGGCTAGTGAGCCATGGCACCGGTCACTTCTCATTCTTAAAGTCATAAGGCCCTTGCTATTTCCTATATAATGCAGTCACATTAGAAAGTATCAAGGGGGGTTGGTGCCATAACTCACTTGGTTAATCCTCCACCTGCAGTGCCAGCATCCCATATGGGTGCTGAGTTCTAGTCCTGGTTGCTCCTCTTCCTGTCCACCTCTCTGTTGTGGCCCAGGAGGGCAATGGAGGATGGCCCATGTGCTTGGGCCCCTGCAACCGCATGGGAGAACGGGAGAACAGGAAGAAGCACCTGGCTCCTGGCTACAGATTGGCACGGCGCCAGCCATGGTGGCCATTTGGGGAGTGAACCAATGGAAGGAAGACCTCTCTCTCTCTCTCTCTCTCTCTCTCTCTCTCACTTTCTATAACTCTACCTGTCAAATAAATTAAAAAAATAAGAAAGTATCAAGGAAGGTGGCCAAGATGTAATAGATAAGATACCTTATGATAAAAAAGTAAGAAAACATATGAGGCAACTTCAAAAATCACATACAAATATAAATGTTATTTGTTTACATAAGCTCCATGAAGTTCCAGACATTTTTAAAACAATGATACTTGGCATTTAGTTCATTTGCAAACAATTGTGTCTCCTAGTAATTTGACCATGTCAATGCAGGGTTTTACATTATTAACTAAAGAAAACTGAATGTTCTTTAAAGATTTTTAAGATTCTAGTACAGGGGCTGGTGCTGTGGTGCAGTGGGTTAAAGCCCTGGCCTGCAGTGCCAGTATCCCATATGGGTGCCATTTCAAGTCCTAGCTCCTTGCTCTGCTTCTGATCCAGCTCCCTGCTAATGTGCCTGAGAAAGTATCAGAGTGCTTAAGACCCT
This sequence comes from Oryctolagus cuniculus, assembly GCF_964237555.1. Lineage (NCBI taxonomy): Eukaryota > Metazoa > Chordata > Mammalia > Lagomorpha > Leporidae > Oryctolagus > Oryctolagus cuniculus. The sequence goes on along the minus strand of NW_027208220.1, from coordinate 432,803 downwards.
GACCCCATTTTGGAGACACAGAAGAAGCTCCTGGTTCCTGGCTTTGGCCTACTCATCCCCGGTCATTGCAATTATTTGGGGAGTGACCCAATGGATGAAAGACCTCACTCTCTCTCTCTCTCTCTCTCCCTCTCCTTCTCTCTCTCTCTGTGTGTATGTGTCTGCCTTTCTCTGTAAATCATTCAAATAAGTAAAGTGAATCTTTACAAAAAAGATTATAGAACAAAAATAAGTCAGAATAGGCCAAATGAGGTGTGTAATATAGATGCATAACTACTTCCTGTAGAAATAGTTACAAAATTGTTCTTGTTTGATGAAAGAAATGAAGAAACATTGTCATGATGAAGGACTGCCTAGTGAAGATTGCCTACATGTTTTCCTGCTAAAGCTTTGGCTGACTTTCTTGAAGCTCTTTCCAAGTAAGTGATGTAAGCATGCTCAATGATCATTCTCCAGAAATACAACAAGCAAAACTCCTTGAGCATCTGAAAAACCATTTTCATGACATTTACTCTTGATAAATCTGTTTTGTCTAAACCATTTCCCACTCTGGTTAGCCATTTTTTCATTGGGTTTTGTCTTCCGGATCATTTTGCTAAGTCTATATTTCATCTCCTCTTAAAAATTCTTCCAAGAAATACTTCAGGGACTACTGAAATTTTCCATAGAAAATTCTACTGTTGTCTGAAGTTGATCTAGGTGCATCAAGTTTAGAACTCATCAAAGAGTGTTTGCTCCATTTGAGCTTTTTTTTAAACTTTTATCGAATAAATATAAATTTCAAAAGTAAAACTTTTGTCTTTTTGTTTTTTTTCAACTTTTAATAAATATAAATTTCCAAAGTACATCCTTTGAATTATAGTGGCTTTCCCCCCCATAACCTCCCTCCCACCCACAACCATCCTATCTCCCACTCCCTCTCCCATCCCATCCTTAATCAAGATTCATTTTCAATTATCTGTATATACCGAAGATCAACTTAGTGTATACTAGGTAAAGATTGCAACAGTTTGCATCCACATAGATACACAAAGTATAAAGTACTGTTTAAGTACTAGTTTTACCATTAATTCACATAGTACAACACATTAAGGACAGAGATCCTACAAGGTAAGTGTACAGTGACTCCTGTTGTTGATTTAACAATTGACACTCTTATTTATGACATCAGTAATTACTTGAGGCTCTTGTCATGAGCTGCCAAGGCTATGGAAGCCTCTTGAGTTCACAAACTCCAAATTTATGTAGACAAGGCCATAATCAAAGTGGAAGTTCCTTCCCTCCCTTCAGAGAAAGGCATCTCTTTCTCTGATGGCCTGTTCTTTCCACAGGAATCTCACTCACAGAGATCTTTCATTTAGGTCATTTTTTCCACAGTGTCTTGGCTTTCCAGTGTCTTGGCCTGAGAAATTCTCATGGGCTTTTTAGCCGGATCTGAATGCCTTAAGGGCTGATTCAGAGGCCAGAGTGTTGTTTAGGGCATTTGCCATTCTATGAGTCTGCTGTGTATCTCACTTCCCATGTTGGATCATTTTCTCCTTTTTAATTTTATCAGCTATTATTAGTAGACATTAGTCTTGTTTATGTGATCCCTTTGACACTTAATCTTATCTTTATGATCAATTATGAACTTAAACTGATCACTTTGACAAGTAAGATGGCATTGGTACATGCCACCTTGATGAGATTGATTTGGAATCCCCTGGAACATTTCTAGCTCTACCATTAGGGACAAGTCTGAGTGAGCATGTGCTGAACTGTACATCTCCTCCCTCTCTTATTCCCACTCTTATATTTAACAGGGATCACTTTTCAGTTAAATTTAAATACCTAAGAATAATTGTGTATTAATTAAGGAGTTCAACCAATGATATTAAGTAGAACAAAAAAATACTAAAAGGAATAAAATAGTAAGTTGTTCCTTGACAGGACAAGGACTGATCAAGTCATTGTTTCTCATAGTGTCCATTTCACTTCAACAGGTTTCCTTTTAGGTGCTCAGTTGTCACTGATCAGGGAGAACATATGATATTTGTCCCTTTGGGACTGGTTTATTTCACTCAGCATGATGTTTTCCAGATTCCTCCATTTTGTTGCAAATGACCAGATTTCATTTTTTTACTGTTGTATAGTATTCTATAGAGTACATATCCTGTAATTTCTTTATCCAGTCTTCTGTTGATGAGCATTTAGATTGATTCCATGTCTATTGTGTATTGAGCTGCAATAAACATTGAGGTGCAGACAGCTCTTTTATTTGCCAATTAAATTTCCTTTGGGTAAATTCCAAGGAGTGGGATGGCTGGGTCATGTGGTAAGGCTATATTCAGGTTTCTGAGGAATCTTCTATTTGAGATTTTGAGCCAGAATTGTGAAACATGAATCAGATATCTGCAGTGTTGGCCATTGTTTCTTTTTTTATTTTTTATTTTTTTTTATTTTTTGCCAGGCAGAGTTAGACAGTGAGAGAGAGAGAAACAGAGAGAGAGTTATAGACAGTGAGAGAGGTCTTCCTTCTATTGGTTCACTCCCCTAATGGCCACTACGGCTGGCGCTGTGCCGATCTGAAGCCAGAAACCAGGTACTTCCTCCTGGTCTCCCATGTGGGTGCAGGGACCCAAGCACTTGGGCCATCCTTTGTTGCCCTCCTGGGCCATAGCTGAGAGCTGGACTGGAAGAGGAGCAACCAGGACTAGTACCCGGTGCCCCAATCGGGACTAGAACCTGGGGTGCTGACACCACAGATGGAGGATTAGCCAAGTGAGCCATGGCCCTGGCTGGCCATTTTTTCTAATGTTGATCATCAGTACCCTTTGATTAAGTCATAATCAAGGTGAGGTTTTTCCACAAATTGATATAGATGATCTGACATTGTAGGGTTCACATTCAACATTGTCTTTTTCCTTCTTAAAACAATTAATTCTTTTGTAAATTGCTGATTCCTTTGAGGTATTGTCCCCATACACTTTTTTTTTAACAAATGATCAGTGATTTCACCATTCTTAAACCCAAGATTTACCATCAATTTGATATTTATTTTTGCTCAAGCTTAGCAGAATTTGTGTTGCTCTGATAGGGGCTTTTTCCTAATTGATGTCTATTCTTGTTAGTGCTTCAAACTATATCCTTTTAAGACATATCATAACAATGTAGGGTAGACACCAAAACATCTTCAAACAGAGGCACTCACAGGACCCTGGCAGTTTATGAAATAGAAAAGTTCTAAAACCAAGTCTAAAATTTATTTTTGAAATCCATCAGAAGAATCAAATCTCCTTCAACTGTACAATGACACTATTTTAACGTAAATAGCAGTAACCTTTACTTAAAATATTTTAGTATGTTGACTCTAGAGAAACCATAAGATATGCAATTAAACTTTTAAAACATAAGGTTGACATTTCAACCCATCATAGAACATATTGTTGCTTTCAATAAAGCCATGTGAAATTAAAGAGAGCTCTTCAAAGCACCAAACATCTAAATACACATGTATTTTTTGGAACTGATTTTTGAAATTATTCACATCAATTATTCTCATAAATATTCTACAAAGTGTGTCTGGACTTATAGAACATTTACAGTTTGTGAAGGATGGATGTTATTTGAAGATTTCTGATGGGCATGTTGTATTTTCCCAACTAGACAGAAATAAAGTTTAATACCTCCTCTTATGTGCTCATCAGTCCCACTATTTGTTAAGCATCTGGCACAGTACTAGATACATAATAATGGTGCTAAAAATGTACATTTTTCATTACTAAATACTGTACAAGTGTTTTATTTACCTTCACAGCTGTTCACATGAATGAGGAAACCGGCCATACAGCCAGCAAATGGCAGAGCTAGAATTCCCACACAGTTTATGTGATTCCCAAGCCCTTGAGCCCATGCCCACATTGCACTGGTGCCCAGTAAGTGACTCACCTCCTTCCAATTTCCTCCTCTCTATCTTCAAAATGGATTCTTGTGTTCTGGTCATCACTGACATAGTTATCCAAACTAATGCTGAAAGGGCATCCTGTGACTTCATGTCAAAATGAAATAGATAAACACTTTTATATTCAATCTTCAATTCTCATAACAGTTTTCCAGCAGTCCCACTTCTAGAGATGTAGCTAAAGTATATACTCACACAAAAATAAAAAATAAAAATGCTCAAACTGTACTTAGTAATGCCTACTACAGCATTGCTTGCAAAGAAAATGACTGGAAATGACCTAAATGCCCATGACTAAGAGACTGGCAAAATATTTTTTCAATGCAAAACTATGTGGTCCTAGAAAATAATAAGATAGAGATGTGTGTATGGCTGTGGTAACAACTGTAACAAATATTGCATCAAAAAGAAAAGAATATTATATGGAATACAACATCACTATTGATTAGTTAAGCTACATAAAATCTATACAGTAAATTTTATAGATAAAATCTGTAACAGTAAGTCATTTTGAATGTATTTCCCAATTTATCTTCCTTTACCAATAAAACTGCTTCTGTCTCTGAACTTGTACTCAGCACTTAGATTAAGACCTAGCAGCAAAGTTGAGACAGGGGAAGATTAGCCATAGTAGAAGTCCATAGCAGACAGGAAGGAAATGAAAGCCTCACCTCAGGGTTGAGGGACTGTGGGAGGAAGAGAGAGCTGTTGAGTTGGCAGAGGGTTGGATGTGTATGATGAAAACTCTGCCTCCCAGGAGGCTCTTGCTCCTTTTCTGACTGACTTGAAGACACTGTCTCTCATGGCCTGTGGCACACTGCACATACGAGGTGTGCTGAGACAAACAGCCCAGTTTGGTGGGCAAGTTCTCCCTAGCCGCAGGATGGCAAGGGGGCGTTTAGGTCCCTATGTCTCTTGAGTGCTCAGTTTCTCAGGGCATCTTCCAAGGATGGGGTGTGGGGAAAGATGAGGCAAAGGATCATCCAGCCCTGTCACAGGGAACTGCAGCTGAGCCAGGCTAGACCCAGCCAGGGGAGCACAGCCTCAGGTATACTGGCATCAGGCTTTAAAAGCAGGCACCGGTAGGCTGACCAAAGGCACAAAATATGGCCATACCCATCCCACAGGCACAACTAAGAGCCAGGTTAAGTTCCTCATGGGGCTGTATTGAGAAGGAGTGCTAAAGGATGGAGCAGTCTCTGGAAAGGCATTGAGTCAAAGTGCCTAGTGAGGGAGCACTAACAAGAAAAAAGACAGCCTATCAGAGTAAACAGAGAGCTGCAGTTTGTATATCCATATGTAGGGAATGAGTCAATCTGTGGCCCACTACCCACAAGTACCTTGAACAAAATTTCAAGAATACTTAGGTCACTTCTAGGAAGTGGGACTGGAGGTCAAAAGATGTGAAAGGAGGGAAATTTTAGTACATCAGCAGAGAATTTTTAAAAAGAGATTTGTTTATTTATTTGAAAAGCAAAGGTACAGAGAGGGAGAGATATCTACCAGCCAGGGTTCACACTCCAAATGGTCATAATGGCTGCAGCTGGGCCTATCCAAAGCCAGGATCCAGGTGTCCCACATGCAGGGGCCCAAGTACTTGGAACATCTGCTGTTTTCCCAGGTGCATTAGCAGGGGCCTTGATAGGAAGTAGAATAGCCAGTACTGGAACCAGATCCCATACAGAATACCAGCATCACAGATGGCCGTTCTACCCACTACTTTACAATGCTGGATCCAGCAGAGAATTTTTAAGCATTTTAAATAATAAAACATACCTAAAGTTGTACTGATGAAACTTGTATTCCTTAAAATAAATTTTAAAAATCAATAAAAAAGAAGATAAACAAACATCACCAGAAAATGTGGCAAGTTCCACTTCCACTTTATGCTCTATTTCTGAATAAACAAATTAAAATAGATCTTTGCTATAAACCAATGACTTCCTATATTTAGTTGATCATTGATGAACTCCAGAGTCATTTCCAAATGAAAAGGGATTCAAATTTGTGAGTTCATCACATTTACAGCTCACTGAATCAGTAGTGTCAGATTAACTCTTGTATTGCACATCTCTGAAGGAATTCCCAATATTAATGGATTAGCCTTATTAAATATCAATGTCTTCATTTATTCCATAAGTATTTTTGAAATTTATTACATAGTGGGTACTTTGATAGAAACTGATATATAGTGCTGAATAAACAAAATCCACATTCCCAGGAATTTCCATCCTAGTGGGAGAGAAAATGAACACACAGGCAAATTGCAACTACTGTAATCTCAGTAAGTGGGACATGTGATGATAAAAATCAATCAGTAAATTAGAGATGGGACTTGAGCACCTCCTTGACTTGCATCCTCTGGTCTGCTTTAAGAAAAACCAGGAGGAAAAGAAAGCTAGGCATCAGAAGCAATGTAAACATAGGTGGCAGGCCTATTAAAGGTTGCTCTGTACAGCGATCTGCCCTCAAAGAAACCCAGCAGGCCAGTCCGCTACAGTGGCTTTCAATGTGGTAATCCTGGGATTCAGCAGAAATCCACTTATGAAGAGCCCTGGCAGCTCTGCCAGCCAAGAGTTGGATCACTGGAAATGGAACTGCCCTGGAGTTGAAGGATGCCCAGTTCAGAGCCACAGATCTTGCAAGCTACAAGCTGAAAAGCCCTTCACTTGGCCAAGTTTCCAAAGTGACCACCACTGCTGAGGGTACAGCCATGCAGAGTCAGTAACGTTGCAGGCAGAAGATGCCACTTGCCTTAACCTGACCACCTCTCCTCCCAAGCCAGCTAGGTAATGGAAGTCAACAGGCTGCCTTCCCCAAGGAGGTTCACACCTCCCTTAGGCTATACCCCATGTGAAGAGATAGATAGGTCTGGGCCTCATAACTTACAAGGCCTTAAAGCTCACCAGATTATTATCAGGCCCCTTCTGTCAGTTCTTTCCTTTTTTTAAAAGATTTATTTTATTTACTTGAAAGTCAGAGTTACACAGAGAGACAAGAGGCAGAGAGAGAGAGAGAGAGAGAGAGAGAGAGAGAGAGATCCCCCATCCGATGGTTTACTCCCCAATTGGCCACAACGGCCAGACTGTCAATTTCTATTTGGCTTACACAGCACCTTTCTTAGGTCCTCTAATGATGACTCTGTCCTTTGTATCTAGCCCACTTAGGGCCTCATTCCTTTGTAATCATAGCCTCTACTCTAATATCAAGGGTTCTACTCCCCACATGTGTGTATTGATGGTCCTTTCCCCTACTTAATGTTGTATTGTTGTTCAGAATTTCTCTACAGACAAACCCCTCTACCTGAAAAAGTTGAGTGGCCTTTCTCCTGATGTTGGTTGGGATCAGCTTTAAACCACATTTATCACGCAGTCCTCACAAGGGTCCAGAGACCCCCCCCCCACCATCATTTCCTCTCCTCTATGAAATCCTCTCATTACCTGGTTAATGCCACTCTCAGGATCATTGGTTGCTATTCTCACCCTGTCTTTTATACTACAGTGTATGTTTAAGTGTTTACAGGAGTTGATAATGGAATGAACCAAGGCATTCAGCAACCAGGCGGTCAACCAAATGCTGTTGCTGCTACAGGGATATACTTGGCTCCCTGCCCAGGAGACAGTGGCTTGAGACATTGCTCCATGCCAGTGAAGAGTATCTCATTGCCCTGTTCCAGCAGGAAGTAGCTTTAAAGACAGATCATCGTCCCTCTAACCCTCCTGGACTTTTGGGACTAATGTATTCCCATACAATTCCTGCTTCATAAAAAACTAAAAGGGGGGATGTTAGTAAAATGGTACAATCTTATCTATGGTGTGAACTACACCCTGACACCATCCTAGGCTCTAGCCCCCACTGCCATTGCTGGAAGCCAGGTGGTCACATGGCTCAACCATTGCTGTCAAGCTCCACTCCCATCCTAATGGGATTTGCTGCTCCTACTTCCCTGCCTGCCCCCTGGCAAAGTTTTAAAAGGACCTCTCTCTTTCTCTCCATCTCCTGATCTCTGTCTCTCTTATGCTCTTCTTCTCCCTCTTTTCCTTCTTTTCCCCTTCCCACTGGTATGTTGGGTTTCCCCCAATAAACTCTTTCCCTTAAAAAATCAATCAGTAGGGGCTGGCACTGTGGCACAGTGGGTTAATGTCCTGGCTGGAAGCACCAGCATCCCATATGGGCACTTGTTCGAGATCCAGCTGTTCCACTTGCAATATAGCTGTCTGCTATGGCCTGGGATAGCAGTAGAAGATGGCCCAAGTCCTTGGGCCCCTGCACCTGTGTGGGAGACCCAGAAGAAGCTCCTGGCTTCTGGCTTTGGATCAGTGCAGTTTCCAGCTGTTGTGGCCATCTGGGGGTGAACCATTGGATGGAAGACCCCCCGCCTCTGCTCTCTCTGTGTAACTCTGACTTTCAAATAAATAAATAAATCTTTTAAAAAAATCAATCAGTAGGGTGGCACTGTGGCTCACTTGGCTAATCCTCCACCTGCGGCACTGGCACCCCAGGGTTCTAGTCCCAGTCAGGGAGACAGATTCTGTCCCAGTTGCTCCTCTTCCTGTCCAGCTCTCTGCTGTGGCCTGGGAGGGCAGTGGAGGATTGCCCAGGTGCTTGGGCCCTTCACCTTCATGGGAGACCAGGAGGAAGCACCTGGATCCTGGCTTTGCATCAGTGCAGCATGCCAGCCCTTGGTGGCCATTTGGGGGGGTGAACCAATGGAAGGAGGACCCTTCTCTCTGTCTCTCTCTCTCACTGTCTAACTCTGCCTGTTAAAAAATCAATCAGTAAAGAAAATAAAGTTAGTAGGTGTAGGGATTTTATTGAACTGTATTCTTACTGGACTTCAAGGAAGTAGTTGTCCTTTAATAACATACTTTGAAGGAAAAATAAATCCAATGTTGGTCTCTGATTCTTTAAAGACTTATTTATTTAAAAGGAAGACTTACAGTGGAGATGGTGGGGAGTGAGAAAGGAAGACAGAAAGGGAGAGGGAGAAATGCTTTTAGCTACTGGTTCACTCCCAAAATGACTACAGCTGCCAGGCTGGTCCTTGCTGAAGCCAAGGAGCCAAGAACTCCATACAGGTGGCAGAGGCCCTAGCACTTGGGTCATCATCCCCTGCATTCCTGGGCACATTAACTGGGAGCTGGATCAGTAGCAGAGCAGCCAGGACTCAAACTGGTATTGTATGGGTTGCTGGCATTAGGCTGTGGCTTAACCTGTTGTGACACAATGCCAGCCCCTTTTAATAACATTTTAACAACATAAAACAGCACTATAGAAGGAATGCTACTGCAAGTCTGCAGCAAAACATGATAAGATAGAACAAATTATGGGAGTATGAGGAAGGTAGAGCATTTATCTGAAGTTTCTTGCATTTGGAACATTATAGGGCATGAAATTAGCATGTAAATGTGTGAAAGTAGAGGTTTTATTTATTTATCTATTTTAACTTTTTATTTACTTATCTGAGAGCAGAGACACACAGAGAGGAATAAAGAGAAAGAAAGAGCTCCCATCCTTACCAGAAAGAGGGAAGTCTTCCATCCATTGGTTCACTCCCCAGATGATCACAATAGCCAGAATTGTGCTGATACAAAGCCAAGAGCCAGGAGTTTCTTCAGGGTCTCCCATGCAGGTGCAGGGGCCTAAGGACTTGGGCCACCTTCCACTGCTTTCCCAAGTCATAGCAGAGAGCTGCATTGGAAGTGGAGTAGCCAGGACTCAAGCCAGTGCCATAGAGGGTTGCTGGCACTGTAGGTGGCAGGTTTACCTGATTTGCTACAGTACTGGCCCCAAGACCTAAGAATCTTAACTTATAAAACCTCTCCTAAAATTGTAGATTAGGATATCTGACAAATGTGGATCTGAATTGTGCTTTGCTTACCTTCTAGCCATGTGAATTAATTGACTTCTCTACCCTTTAGTTTCCCCATACATAAAATGTAGATTAGGGGCCAGCATTGTGGCAGATCAGGTTAAGTTGTCACTTGCAATACTGGCATCCCCATATCAGAGTGCTGGTTCAAGTCCAGGTGCTCTGCTTCTGATTCAACTTCCTGCTAATACACCTGAGAAGGCAGTGGAAGATGACTCAAGTACTGAGTTCCTGCTACTCACATTGGAGATCGGGGTGAAATTTCAGGAGCCTGGCTTTGGCCTAGCATTTGCTGCCATATGGGGGAGTGAATCAGTGGATGAAAGAAAGATCTCTCTCTCTCTCTCTCTCTCTCTTTGTAACTCTGCCTTTCAATAAATAATAAACCTTTTAGAAACTTGGATCAGGGCCGGTGCCATGGCTCATTTGGTTAATCCTCTGCCTGTGGCACCAGCATCTCATATGGGCACCAGGTTCTAGTACCAGTTGCTCCTCTTCCAGTCCAGCTCTCTGCTGTGGCCCGAGAAGGCAGTGGAAGATGGCCCAGGTGCTTGGGCCCCTGCACCCACATGGGAGACCAGAGGGAGGCACTTGGCTCCTGGCTTCAGATCGTCATAGCTCTGGCTGTAGCAGCCATTTGGGGGGTGAACCAACAGAAGGAAGACCTTTCTTTCTGTCTCTCTCACACACTGTCTAACTCTGTCAAATAAGAAAAAAAAATAAACTTGGATCACTTAGAAATGTGGATGAATAGATTTGTTTAACTGACTTTCTTGACTATTTGTCATGTGGGTGACACTGCCAGATTCCAGAGACATAAAAATGAATACTATAAAAGACTTCACCCTCACAAAATGCACACTCTAGTGGGTGAGAGCCACCTACACCATCCTTCTAACACTGCACAGCAATCCCTCTAAACAGAAGCGGTCGCTGGCATCACACCTGTGGTAGAGATTGCAGGCACTCTTCTATGTCCACTTCTCCTTTCTTCTGGCTTTGTACTTGCATCAGACCTTAGACCTCTGAAATCAGGGCCATGTACCAGTGCTAGTAGAAGTCTGAGAGTACGGGTATCAGGGGCACTTTGAAACCAATACGTCTCATGGCCAGAAAGTCACCCATTTATATTCTCTTCTACTGCCTCAATAGCCAAGGAAGTCAAGTGCTCTGGATAGTACAATTACAGGATGGAAGAGACTCCACGAACTCCATCAGCAGAGCTTTTAGAGGATCTGCCCAAGAGAATGACCTAGACCTGCAGCCAAATTTGACTGGCTAAGCAACAAACTTCTGTTAATTTACCAAGAGTTACTGGTTGTAAATGACTATAGCATGCTCTTGTTTCACTAATTCACAAACCGCCCTGCAAAAGACATTCTGAAAAAGCCAAAGAGCAGTGAGTACTCACTGGTGAGTGGAATAACAGCCAGAAGAAGAGGTGAAGAAGGACCATGAGAACAGAAGGAGGCAGTACAAGGGCCCTGAGGATTGACAGGGCCTGGAAATTGGGGAAACTGTAGGTCGTTCAGGTGAGCTGGGATACAAAGAGAAAGGATGGGGACATGGGAAGACAGAAGAGGGAAGTTAGAGCAAACTGGAAGGCCTGTGGGCCAGGTTAGTAGCTTGTATTGCTAATCAGTACTGTATCATGGGGAACATGGGAACCATGGGGCTGGGGGGAGGAGACTTTGAGCAAAGGCTGACATGCTCCTCTGTGTTTAGAGAAGGGATTGAGGCAGGACTAGAAATAGGCAACCAAGATCAAAGTATACCGCTTATGGAAAGTACCTCCTATAGTATCTGGCAGACAGAAATATGTGGCTCCCCTTTTCCCTTCTTCTTCTCATTTATTAAGGTAATTGGAAAAACTAGTCCTCTCTGTAACTCAGAAATCTTAGTGATGGAAAGAAATGCTTCTTCAAAAATAAATGCTTTATTATATAAAAAAGATATACACAAAATGTTCATTAAAAATGGAATTGAAAAATTAAATTTAAATTTAAAAAGTTTACTTCTTCACATTTCAGTGAAGATCAAGACACTTTTGTGAATCAAGATACTTTGCCATTTAATTCACCCCTAAGAACTGAGGTTTCTGGGAATTTAAACATGGTATTGCTGGATTTTTACATTAGTAACTAAAGAAAACTGCATGTCTTTAAAAAAAAGTTTTAAGATTATAAAACATAAAGAAGTCATAGGGAGCCCAAACAGAATTATGGTATAGATGCCTAGCTATACCCCATGGAAATTCTCACAAAATTACCCCTTTTTGATGAGATAAATGAACCAATGCATTGTTGTAGTGCAGAGATACTCCTTGGTGAAGCTTTTCCAGGTGTTTTTCTGCTGGAGCTTTCAGATGTGATCATTCTCTGTTTCTACTTTGACTGGACCACTTCCACCTCTTGGTAGCCATTGTCTTGACTGTGCTTTGACTTAGGAATCATACTGGTAAATTCATGTTTCATCTTGTATTGTTGCAGGATGATGAAAGCCATCTCAGTTCTTACCTCACATTAAAGAAGAATTTCCATGCAGACAGGGACAGTGAGCAAAGCAAAATTTATTGAAAGTGAGAATCCCCTTGTTGCAGCAGTGAGGAGTGGGGTTCCAAGAGAGCATCTCCCAGTTAAGCCTGTGAGGGCTAGCCATTTTATACATACAGTTGCTCTCTCTGGTTGCTTTCTGAAAACCATTCCTAGATTTAACCAATCAGGGAGGATTAGACTAACAGCCAATCATCACAAAGCAGGGATAAAAAGCAATCAGAAGGGTAGAATAGCAACCAGAGGGGGAGGGTAACAATTAGAAGACTAGAATAACCAACCAATCAGGAGCAAGGCCTACAATGCTGTGTAGTCTTCTCTTGGCATAAAACTAAGTGTGGTTAAGACAGCTTCCAGGGAGAAGCAAGCACTTTGTCCACTCTTCAAGGGCTTTTGTCCCTTTCTCACTCTGATAGGGAAATGACCTAATGAGTTACCTAGTGTAACTCCTCATATTATTGCAGTGTTTGCAAGAGGTGCTTTTAGTTAAAAATCTTTCTATTGAAAACAATATTTCTATAGCTGTTCTGGGAACAACAGTTTTTGCACACCCACTGAACAAGAATGTTAGTCTTTGTTTTTTCTAGTCAGAATTATGTAAGCTGAACAGTGGAGATGTCTGTACTGTTGGCTCTTGTTTCTGTTGCTATTCATCAGTCCTCTTCAATTAGGGTATGAACAAGCCTAATGTTATCCTTGCAGATTGATGTGGATGGTCTGCCACTGTGGGCTTCATCTTTAACATCACCTCAGCCCTTCTTAAATAAATTTACCCCTCATAAATTGCTGATTTCCTTGAGGCCTTGTCCACATACAATTGCCACAAGGCATCCATGGGGTTGCCATTTTCCCATCCATGCTGCACCATCAAGGTAGTGTTCATTCTTCTTCTCCTGCAGAATTCCTGTTGCTCTGATAAGGGCTTTTTCAAATTGATGTCTTAACCTTCTTAGTGCCCCAAACTAGATCCTGGGCAAACAGATTGTGACAAATTACTATTTTATTTTGATGCAGATTTTTTAAATCTACACATACTTTTTCATAGTGTGCATTTCAATGAACTTCCTGAGGAGTAGCTCATATTATAAGTTATTTACAAAATGGAAGGCTATGTTACCTGACTGAGGAGCTATCCGTATTATAGCATTAAGTGAGAAAAGCAAGTTGCAGAGTAATATACATTGCATAGTTCCATTACTGAAGACATAAATAAATAAGCAAATACAGAGTTCAACCTGTTATAGTTCTATTACTGAAGACATAAAATAAATAAGAAAATAGATAATTCAACACTATTCATGTATGAAACCTATTGGTATCCAGTTTTTGAGCCTGTAGCAGCATAAGAAATGCACTGTGGGCTATTAATAACAGTCACTTCTAGGGGTTTGTAGTATTGTCATAGTTCCAATAAGCATATGTTACTTTTATATATTTTAATTAATGGAAACCTTAAAAGAAAAGCATCATTCTAAAGAACTGAAAATGGCAATGCTTGTCCTATAGAAATTGTCAATTTCAATCTTGAAACCCGACCTGTTGGTGCAAAGATTTCTCTTTTCAGTCCAAGTTTCCTTTACTTGCTTGAATTGAACTGCTTTAAATCTAATGTGCTACCTTGAGTTCTCTGTGATTATTAATTCCAATGGATTAAAGACTCTAAGGGGATTTACATAGATTCAGACTTTCAGTGATGATTGCTCTCTGAGAAGAATCCCTGCTCACTTTTAGGAAATATTCTCATCATGAATATAAATTACAGTACTTTGAACTTGTGGGATAAAGGTAATCACCTTCCAAAGGACTTGTTGACCTTAAAAGAACAATGACATGCAAATAAAGCTGAATCAATGAAAATTCTCTCAGGTCAGGTACCAGGGTCTGTAGGAGGTGCTGGTGAATCAAACCTAAGTCACTGAAGAAAGGCACCAACCTTAGGTATAGAGAACCTGAATTTAAGTGTCCCATGCTTTCAATTTCCAACCTTTTCTACCAAGAATTATGAGAAACAGCAGTCTGATATTTCCAGTATATGATATAAGCATGCTAAATTCCATCCAAATGGAAATGTCCACTAGATTGTTTCTAATTCAGAGGCTACAAACATAAATTTGTGAGTCATCTATAGAAAGAGAGTAAAAAAAAAGTCACACATGGGGAGCTGGCCCACGGAAGACACATTGAGAGGAGTATCTGACTCAGCATTTTGATTAATATCTCAAAGTCCCTAAGTTCAAATCTTTTTTAAAAAGTTTATTTGAAAGACACAGTGGCAGAATGAGAGGGAGAGATTTGTCTCACCCACTGGTTCACTCACCAGATGGCTGTAACAGCTGGGACTTGGCCAGGCCAAAACCAGGGGCCAGTATGTGTGTTTATATCAGGGTAGGGCAAAAGCAATTCATCGTGTCACATGAATCATAGTCTGTGTTTGCCGATATTTTAAAACCTATTGTTTCCTACTTGAAAAATCATTAACATGTCTGTGTAGGCTAAATAAGCCCCTTTCACTTTTTTAAGATTTATTTTTGTTTATTTGAAAGAGTACAGAGTGAGAGGAAAAGACACAGAGGAGAAGTCTTCCATCTGCTGATTCACACCCCAAATGGCTATGACCAGAACTAGGCCCAGCAGAAGTCAGGAGCCATGAGTGTCATCCAGATCACTTGCATGGGTGGTTGGGCCCAAGTACTTTGACAACCTTCTGCTTCTTTTCTAGGTGCATTAGCAGGGAGTTGGATCAGAAATAGAGCAGACTCAGGGTCAACATTGTGGCATAGTGGGTAAAGTCACCCACTTTTATTGGCAGCACCCCACATGGGCATTACCTCTTGTTCTGGCTGCTTCACTTAGATAAAGCTTCTGGCTTTGGTTTTGGCATGGCCCAGCACTGGCCTTTGAAGACATCTGGAGAGTGAACCAGTGGATGGAAGATCTCTCTCTCTCTCTCTCCCTCCCTCCCTCCATCTCCCTCTTTCTCTCTCTCTCTTGCTTTTTCTCTCCCTCTCTCTCTCCCTCTCCCTCTCCTCTCTCACTCTCTCTCCCCCATCTCTCCCTCTCTGTAACTTTGAGTTTCAAATAAACAAATAAATCTTTTTTTAAGAAGGTATATCAATCCAATTATCATTTTTTTTTACAGGCAGAGTTAGACAGTGAGAGAGACATAGACAGAGAGAAAGGTCTTCCTTCTGTTGGTTCACCCCCCAAGTAGCCACTACAGCTGGTGCGATGCACTGATATGAAGCCAGGAGCCAGGTGCTTCCTCCTGGTCTCCCATGTGGGTGCAGGACCCAAGCACTTGGGCCATCCTCCACTGCCTTCCCCGGCCACAGCAGAGAGCTGGGCTGGAAGAGGAGCAACCGGGACAGAATCCGGTGCCCCATCTGAGACTAGAACCCGGGGTGCCGGCACCACAGGTGGAGGATTAGCCAACTGAGCCATGGACCAGCTCAAATAAATAAATAAATGTTAAAAAAAAAGTTGTGTGTCTGTGTCAGACTTGGCTGCAAGTGGTTTGCTGAGCCTATTAGTACCCTGAGCAAGATTCACGCCACTACCTGTGCCCTGCAAACACATCTCTGTCAGGAACGTAGTGGACAACACCAGGTCTGAAGACTTATGGTGAAAATTTTGTTGTTATGATCCTAAAGTTCATGTGTATGTTCCACTTGATTTCTACATTCACCATCCAAGAGGATTTGCTTACATTCAATTTGAGGATGCTCATGATTCCAAAAATGCTTTACATAACTTGGACAGAAAATAGATTTGTGGGCATCAAAAATACAATTTGCACAGGGCAATCAGAAGACACCAAATCAGAAGGAAGCCAAGGAAGGGAGGAATGTGTATAGTTCTTCATGTCATGATGATTTGACAAATATTGATGTTCTAGAATCTAATGTTATAAAGGGAGAGCAAGAAGTCAGTCTTTTAATTACAAGTATAAATCTTATAGCCCTAGAAACAGTAGACTGATTAGAAGACTTCACGGTAGCAGAAGCCGTTCCAACATTGTTAGATTCAAACACCAAAGATCGTGATATCCCAGCCCAATAAATAATTGGAGACTAAATCACATTCTAGATCTGCATCTCACAAAAAAATTAAAGGCACCCCTAAAACAGGTTCCAAAACACATTATAAGTCTGGCTCAAGTGATGAAAAGGAACCAGGGAGAAAAGGACTACCTAAATCCAAAGTTCAGTCAAGATCACAGTCTAGGTCTAGGTCAAAATTTAGATCAAGATCTTAGACTAGTCCTAAGTCCAGTGGCCACTGATAATATAAACTATGATAATCTTTAGGCATATATCATTATTTACTCATAGTGTGGTTTACTTAAATTATCAGAAGTACAATGTTGTAATGATACTTTAGAAATACTTGTTAGCCTTCCATGTATCCAGTTATAATTAAAATGACATGTTATTTAGAAGCCACTCTGAAGAGTCCAATTTACTTAATGTCATGGGCAGGTACAAATTTGTGGGGTCGGCTGGTGCCACGGCTCACTAGGCTAATCCTCCATTTTGTGGCGCCGGCACACCGGGTTCTAGTCCTGGTCGGGGTGCCGGATTCTGTCCCAGTTGCCCCTCTTCCAGGCCAGCTCTCTGCTGTGGCCAGGGAGTGCAGTGGAGGATGGCCCAAGTCCTTGGGCCCTGCACCCCATGGGAGACCAGGATAAGTACCTGGCTCCTGCCATCGGATTGGCGCGGTGTGCCAGCTGCAGTGCGCTGGCCGTGGCGGCCATTGGAGGGTGAACCAATGGCGAAAGGAAGACCTTTCTCTCTGTCTCTCTCTCTCACTGTCCACTCTGCCTGTCAAAAAATTTAAAAAAAAATAAAAACAAATCTGTGGGATCTGCAATTTTCTCAAAGATTCTCATTATGCTTGAAGTATTCATTGAAAAGATGTTGATTGACTTGAATTTGCAACATTGTCTTACTAAAAATGAAATTTCATCTCCATATTTCATAGAACTGGAAACCTAGAGCTGTAGCTTGCTAATAAGATAGATTAATTTCTTCTTTTTTTTTTTTACAGAAGATCAGTTTAGTATACATTAAGTAAAGATTTCAACAGTTTGCACCCCCATAGAAACACAAAGTGAAATATACTGTTTGAGTACTCGTTATAGCATTAAGTCTCAATGTACAGCACATTAAGGACAGAGATCCTACATGAGGAGTAAGTGCACAGTGACTCCTGTTGTTGACTTTACAAATTGACACTCCTGTTTATGGCATCAGTAATCTCCCTATGCACCAGTCATGAGTTTCCAAGGCTATGGAAGCCCCTTGAGTTCTCTGACTCTTTTCTTGTTTAGACAAGAGCATAGTCAAAGTGGAGGTTCTCTCCTCCCTTCAGAGAAAGGTACCTCCTTCTTTGAAGACCTGTTCTTTCCACTGCGATCTCACTCACAGAGATCTTTCATTTAGGTTTTTTTTTTTTTTTCCAGAGTGTCTTGGCTTTCCATGCCTGAAATACTCTCATGGGCTTTTCAGCCCAATCGGAATGCCTTAAGGGCTGATTCTGAGGCCAGAGTGCTGTTTAGGACATCTGCCATTCTATGAGTCTGCTGAGTATCTCGCTTCCCATGTTGGATCACTCTCCCCTTTATTTATGGGATTAAACATGACAATAGGTCTGATCTGATTTCATCATCATTTAAAAAATCATCTATTGTTTTTCACTTTATGTTTCTGTGTGGGAGCAAACTGTTGAAATCTTTACTTAATGCATGCTAAACTGATCTTCTGTATATAAAGAGAAATGAAAATGAATCCTCATGTGAATGGAAGGGGAGAGGGAGTGGGAAAGGGGAGGGTTGCAGGTGGGAGGGACATTATGGGGGGGAAGCTATTGTAATCCATAAGCCGTACTTTGGAAATCTATATTCATTAAATAAAAGTTAAAAAAAGATAGATTAATACAAAAATGAAGCAGCCACAGTATAACACTGACTGTTCAAACACAGTAGGTTCATGGTGAACTTTTAGGTCTTGTTAAGATGTCTAGTCCCCTGTTAATATTTTATTTATGGAGCTGGCACTGTGGTGTAATGGGTTAAGCCACTGCCTGCAGTGCTGGCATCCCATATGAGTGCCAGTTCCAGACCTGGCTGCTCCACTTCCAAGCCAGCTCTCTGCTATGGCCTGGGAAAGCAGTAGAAGATAGCCCACATCCTTGGGCCCCTGCACCTGCTTGGGAGACCCAGAAGAAGCTCCTGGCTTCAGATTGGTGTAGCTCTGGCCACTGTAGCAAATTGGGGAGTGAAGACCTCTCTCTCTACCTCTCCTTCTCTCTCTGTGTAACTCTGACTTTCAAATAAATCTTTAAAAAAGTTTATGTATGACACAGTTTAGAATAGTTCTTTTGTTAACCCCAGTACTTGTAGGACTGCCCCCCCCCGGCTGGGTTAAACAACATTTTCAGGGTGATTGAGATTTTGGCTGAAACACAGAGCCTTCACTGCTTTTATTCTGGCTTCTGTACAGATTTGGAATATACAAAAATCTCACCTTAGAAGTTGAGCAGATCATTGATGGCAGAAACAATTTGAAGGGGGAAAGAATGTTCTCACATAATTACTCTGAAGTTTAATGAGAATTGCTGACTAATTATCTTAGTGCATTAGAAGTAAGTTGTTTCAAAGTAAGTTTTGTTTGTGTGAGAGTGTGCATTGTGTAAACTAAATGGTGATGCTTATAGCACTTAGAGTGTGTATTTGTATAAAATGTGCCTACCTATTTATGAGGGAGGCTTGCTTTTCACACTTCAGTTTTATTTAATGTGTGGCAAGCTGAGAGACAACACTCCCATTTTAGGTGAGGTTGTGTCGTGAAGTTTAAAATATTTCAGGAAAAGGATCAGTTCTAAGCAAGAGTCATCTCTCAGCTTTAGTTATCAATGTAGCTGACTAAAAATGAGGAAATAAAATCCTTAACCATTTATAATTTCTGTAATTTCTCTGAAAGATTTCTTTGAGGAACTAAAAGTGACTTGACATATCCAAACTGATTTCAGAGTAAGAAGCTAACATCTTTTTTAAATCTCAGATTGTTTACTTGTAGATCTAGGTAATATTGTGGGGAAAAAATTTCTTTCAGAGGAGTACTCTTTCCAATTTTGGTTTTGGAAACCTAGGTTTTGCCTGTGAAGAACAAGACAATGGTTTTTAGATACTGCTTGTGGATTGTGTTTGAGGGATTGATTCTAGGACTGCTATATATTGGATAGTATTTCTAGCTTTCATTTATTTACTATTTGCAGTTAATGTTCATGTTTTGCTATAAAATCATGCTATGCACATTTCTTTAATTTTTTAAGATTTTTCTGGATGTATAAAGAACAAAGTTAATTTTTTATTAAACTGTTACACACTATTAACACCTGCACTTCAAGTTTGGAAATGCACATTTGCAAGCAGCCATGCAAAAGTGTCCATGAATAATTCATAATCTATGAAAATTATTAAAACATCCTTGCTACTAATACATTCCTAAGTACAAAAGTGACTACCATATTTGTTACTTCTGGGTAGTGAGAGAAACTCATTTGCAAAACAGATAAAATTCAATCTTTAGGCTGTTTTTTTTTTAATTTCTTAGTCCTTTGGGATCATTAAGCATGCAAAAGCATTGCACAGGAAAGTCCACAAAGGAACTAAGGTTGTTAGGACATCCCATTAAGCCATAGCTAGAAATGCCTCTGGATCATTCATATCAGAAACAGAAACACTTGACTTAGTCCTGCTGGACTAGGTCATCCATCATGACATCCATCATGCCCATGTCTACCTCTGCCCTCTTCTACCACCATATTCTAGGTGGCCTAAGTCTCCAAAGTTGATCTCTAGCTAAGATGTTATATCATTTGCTGGTTTCCAAAAATGATAGGCCATAATAGAATCTTCAGCATGAGCCTCTTCACACCTTGATTTATGAAAAACAAATCCTTTCATTGCCAATCAGCACCTTGATTTGATTTTCAGATATTAAATTCTAGTTTTATCCTGTCTTTATGAATTGTCTTCCACTCATCCAAAGTAATCTCTTTTGTACTCTCTTTTACCTCTTCCATTCACATTTCCCCATTTTCCATGTTGGCCACTGGATGTTCTTCACCTTCAAGTGTTTCCTGAGTCACATTTTGATGAATCAAAGTCAGTTAATTCATCTTTGACAGTTTCCCATTTGTGAGACCCACAACCTCCACATTTGTCTACCTGCTTTAGACCACTGTAATGTGATAAAGATCTATTGCTTTTACTGTGTCTATCAAATTCACATTTGCCGTGAGAACCAAATCCATCTCCTAGGCCCATTCCACATCCATGGCCTCCTGACCTCTTCTAAGACCACCACTACCTCAGGTCAGTCAATTATAAATGTATCAACAGAAAACTCACCTCTCATCTGCTAATATCCATGCCCCTCTGAAGCAGACCTGAGGCAGCCTTGAGCCAACAGTTGTGCCTCAACTTCCACCTGTAGACCTGATGTTGGGAAGCACTCTTCGCCAGAGAATGACATTTTAGTTTTATGCTCCCAATTAAAACTTTCCCCTATTTTTATAAATTGTTAATTTCTTGCATACTTTACAAAATGACTATAACTTTGCTAAACAAAGTACGATTTTTTTTTGTCTTGTGCCATGTTGAGATAGTGTGATGACACTGACAGACCCTTATGATGATGTTGGTTCCCTTTTCTGTTTTTTTTTTTTTTTGTATTTTTTGTATGACTTTTTATCCTCTTTCCAGTTGTTAGGTTAGGTTTTATGATCTGAGAAAAAGAATTACTGGAGCCTGAGAATAGAGGAAAAGGGATTTTTCCTGGGCCTTTTAGGATAATTTCCCCTCAGATAATTTAGAAAATTATCTAAATTGCATTCAAACTTTGAACTACTTCAAGAAGAGGAATCTAATGCAACCAAGTCTGCAATGCTCCCAAAACATTACAGAAGTGGATATTTTGTGAATAAGTCAGAAGATGATTAAAATATCCTAGGTTAGGTTTGTAATATTCCACAGGGTCATTAAGTTGATGCTGGCTTCTATTTGTGGTGTGTTTGTGTTTTTGCATAGTATTTGCTTTCATTAGGAGAGGATGTAGCAGGAACAGTAAGATGCTGGGTTTTGACAAGCTTTGCAGAAGTGAATCAATGGAAGTAACAGGGCAGATCCTGTTCTTGCAGGGCAGGGATAGTAGCAGGGATTAAAGCTTACTCTAATGGCCCTTCAGTTTGTTTTCTTTGCTTGTGTTTGTGTTTCACTTTTTTGGAGCAGACAGTTCCATTAATAAAGTTTTGGTTTGTGGATTTAATTGCAAGGGGGTAGGGCTTTGGAATGTGGACTGGATCCCAGGGTGATCCTCAGCCTCAGAGCTTCCCCAAACAGCTGCGGAGTCTCTGTGCTAGGAGAGACATCTTCCCTCTCTTGTTGAATGACATTTTCCTTTATATGATGCATATAATCTGTTAGTGGATTACGTCCTTCCTCCCAAAACATGTGTTGAACTGCCTTCTGAGCAGTTAGTACTTTTGTGGGTCTGAGTCTCAGCTGTTTTGTTCTCCCTGGCCTTTAAACACTCCTTGATGTTCCCCACCTGGTTTGCTGCCATTTCCCCTGCCACCCAGGGTGCAGGACTTTCACCTCTTTCCTTGTCCTTGACTTGTTCACCCTGGAAGGTTAAGAATTTGAATCAGTCCCTGTGGGTCAATCCTTCAAGACCTATTAGAGTTAGGTATTAGTCCTTTGACTAGGAAGAAACCATATGTCATCTATCATTGATACGTGGTACTCATTACTCATTTTTCTGTTGTGGGTAGCGTTTAGCCCCCAGCACTGATTCTCAGCCTGAAGCCAGTGAATCCCTTCAGTTACAGTTAAACAAAGTTTTTATAAGTCATTTTTGCTCACACTATAAGAAGGTTTACCCAGTCATCTCAAGCTAATTAGAAGCTCTGATTGGCAGCTTTAAATTTGATTAAAAACTTAAAAGTATTAGTCTTTTAATAATAAAGGTGCTCTTAATGAAAAGAATGAGAATGATGCTACTTGGTGCTTAACGAAAATATTTTGATTTAATGTATGTACCAGCTATTGCCATTTCTTTATTGTATTGAAAAGTTTCCTTTTAAATAAATAGCAGTTTTTTAGTGTTTAAAAGAAAAGAAAACCTGCTTCTTCACCCTTCTTCACCACCATTCAAGAGGTGGTCACATTTTTGGTCCTCTATCAATGATTTTTCCTTCACCCTGAAGTTGTTGATCAGTCTTCTTCCAACATGTCTTATTCTTTCTTTCTTGAACGCCACAGGTGGCTGCACCTCCTCTTTCTTGTCAACCAGGCCAATCTGGCAGTGAGTTTATTGGTCTTTCTGGGACTCTTTCCATGGCTGTTTGCCTGCTGCTTTGGAGTTGGTCTGGGCCTCTGCCTGAGCTGCATTATTGGCCACGGGGACTCCAATGCACCCCACCCCCAGCCCCCCTTCTGCCGGCTTCTTTTTTCTTGGTCTCTGCTCCTTTAGCATCTGGAATGGATCAGATTCAATGTCAAATAACTGGTTTACTTGGTTGGTAACCATGCAGAGAAGCCTTCCTGTAGGTGCCCAGCCCTGATTGTGGCTCGGCGGTGCTTTTCTCCACAGATTGCCATGGGCCACCTTGAGTTAAGAGCTCCTGCTTCAGTACTTCCCACAAGATGATCCAGCTCAGGGGGAAGGAGTCTACTTAACACTGTAGTTTTAGGGGCCGGCGCTGTGGCACAGTGGGGCAATGCCCTGGCCTGAAGCACTGGCATCCCATATGGGTACTGGTTTGAGACCCGGCTGCTCCACTTCCAATCCAGCTTTCTGCTATGGCCTGGGAAAGCAGTAGAAGATGGCACAAAATGCTTGGGCCCCTGCACCCATGTGGGAGACCTGGAGGAAGCTCCTGGCCTCAAATCAGCACAGCTCCAGTCATCGCAGCCAACTGGAGAGTGAACCATCAGATGGAAGACTTCTCTGTCTCTCTTTGTCTCTCTCTATTTCTTAAAACTGTAGTTTTAAAAATAAAACTACTAGCAGTAGTTTTGCAGTTCTGAAAAAGGAAAAGTTGTGGGGTTAAAAGTTGTATTTTCTTTCTTATGGAAACTTCTAATATTGTATTTTTATATGTCCTTTTTAAAAATATTGTGTACAACCTTTAAAACATCAATGTTTGGATCAAAAGAAGACCCAGCCTATTTTCTGCTTGCTGTAAATTAAGCAAACATGTTTTAATAAAAACAAAATGAAGGAAAGAAAATTGAAGCAGCCAGAACATGAACCAGTGCCCAAATGGTGAGCCTGTTTAGTTGGGCTGGGCATCTGTGGGCCTCTCAGGCTTTAGCAGAATGTCTTTAGCATGCAGGCTGTAGGCTGTGACAGTGTGGTTTTCTCTGAGACTTGCTCATACCTCTCCCCATTGTAGCATCCTATGCTACAGCCTGTGATTTTGGCAATGTCTTCAAACTAGTTGCAATTTTTCACTCAGAACTAGCAGAGAGAGGGCTGAGGCCACCAAAAGAGGAAGTTAGCATTTAGAAATTCCCATTCAGACTGTCACCAACAAAAATCCCACTATTACTATGGGCCCCAAGCCAATGAGCATACAGTATGTGAAACCCCTATCCAATGGGAAAGCCCATAAGATGACCCAATAAGAAAATAGTAAATTCTTAAAAACCCAGTGCACTTGTGGAAAAGCCAGTGTCCCACTCTGGCACTCCATCTCACCTCTCAGATGAGCTGCTCACTTTCACTTGCAAAACAAATAAGCAATAAAGTTTCCACTCACTTGCCATTGTTTCCAGGCTTTTTTTCTTTACTGGGCTAAGGAAAGGAACCCACTGAATTCACTCCAGTAACTACCCTCCCCTCTGTGACTGGGAACATACTAGATGCTGGCTTTGTGGGTAGTAGCTTGGTCTGCTTGCCACAATATGGCCCATAAATAAACCTTTACAAAGGAAGTCATAAAATCTAGAAGACACAAAAGAAATAAAATAAAATCTGAGTCACATAAATCAAAACTTTCTTCAAGGCAAAAACACCATAAACCAAACATTAAGAATCTATAGTAGATTAGAAATTCCTGTGAAAAGCATAAGTTTGCATTTTCAAGTCTATCAAGAATATCTTCATATAAGGGAAAGTGAAATAAAAGTGATTCTCAAATGTTTGACTCAGCTGCAGCCATTGCAAATATTTGGGGAATGAACCAGTTTATGGGAGCACTCTCTCTCTGTTTCTCAAAAACAGTTTTGAAAATCACACACACACAAATTATATGAATTAAGCTTTTTTTTTAACTTTGATGATTATTTCTGAGATATCAATTGCAAGGAGTTCCCATCTGTCACTCATACATCAATGCTGAATTCCAACCAAGTGCTTGAAATATGCTATATCTTGACATGAAAAAGGCAAAATTCTCAATACACTCTAAGTCCACTATGCAGAGAGAAAGCATAATAATAAAAGGGGTCTTCAGAACATTGGTGGGAAATGCATACTACAAAAACAGTGCATAAATTTTGATATTTTTGCCTTAAAATAAACTCATATTAACTTATTACAACATATTTGAACAGGATGTAGTTTGAGGTGCTAGGATGTATAAGGCAACAATTTCAAAAGAGCTCATAATGCAACATGAATTCTGAAAATACAGAGAAAACTCCACATTGATGCTACAACTCAAGTGGAAGAATGGTGAAATAATTGGTGCCATATGGAAAATGTATGGCAACAGCAATTCAAGAGAATCAGTGGTGTATGAATAGATAACTCTTTTTAAAAATTAACTTGAAGGACGGGCAACAAATTTCATGTTTTTCATATATATGGTTTTAAGAGTAATGATACTTCCATCCACACTCCCCCTTCATATTCCTTTCATATTTTAAGGTTTGCTATGACAAACTTTCAATTTACTTTATAATCACAAGCTTAATCATCCACTAAATAAAAGGCTCAACAAGTAGTAAGCAGAATAACCACTGTTCCTCAGGAGTATAGACAAGGAATATAGAACTATAAATAATAATCAAATCTATGAGGGCCAGGATTGTGGCATAGAAGGCTAAGCTGCTGCTTGCAGTGCCAGCATCCCATATGGGTACCAGTTCAAATCCTGGCTGCTCTACTACTGATCTAGCTCCTTGCTGATGTGCTTGGGAGGGCAGTGGATGGCTGAGTTCTTGGGCCTCTGCCACCCATGTGGGAGACCCAGAAGAAGCTCCAGACTCCTAGCTTTGGCCTGTTCCAACCCCTGCTGTTGCAACCATTTGGGGAGTGAACCAGTGGATGGAAGGTTCTCTCTCTTACTCACTCTTTCCCTCTCTTTCTCTCCCCCTCTCCCTCTCTCCTCTCTGTATCTCTGCCTTTCAAATAAATCTTTTTTTAAAATCAAATCCTAAAATGTCAACATTACTCATATACATTATATTGTTTTGTACTCTGTATATTAATTACCAGAAATCAGGAAAAATCTGATATTTGTCTTTTGAGGACTTGCTTATTTTACTAAGTATAATGATCTCCACTTGCATTTATGGTTCAAAAGTCCTGGCTAATCTGACTCCACTTCAACATCCTGCTAATGTGCATGTTGGGAGGCAGAAAATGATGACTCCATTCCTACCACCCACATAGCATACCCAGGTGGAGTTCCATGCTTCTGGATTTAGCCTGGTCCAGCCCTGGATTTTGTGGGTATTTGTGGATAACCCAGCAGATAAAAATTTCTGTCTCTGCCTTTAAAATAAAATAAAAATATTTTTTAAAAAGGTTAGGCTGTGTCAGTAAAGCTTCTGCCAGTGACACCAGCATCCCATATGGGTGCCAGTTCAAGTCCCAGATGCTCCACTTCTGATCCAGGTCCCTGTTAATGTACATGAGAAAGCAATGGAGGATGGCCCAAGTACTGCACCCATGAGGGAGACCCAGAAGAAGCTCCTGGCTTCTGGCTTTTGACTGGCCCAGCTCCAGCCATTGAGACCATTTGGAGAGTAAACCAGCAGGTAAAGATTGCTTCTCTCTCTCTCTCTCTCTCTCTCTGTGTGTGTGTGTGTGTGTAACTCTGCCTTTCAGATAAAAAATGAATAACCTCAGGATCATTGTGTGTAGCAAGTCCAAGACCCACTGAGCATTCAGGCTTGGAGGGGATTTAGAGAGCATCACAGTAATAGAATTCTGAGATGGGAGATTATCTTGCCCCAAATCTTCCAGTTTTTCTTTGTCACATAGCTCGTATCTGTCAACACTCACAAAATACGAGAAACCAAAGATGCTACTAAAATTAAAAGTCTACTTCAGATGTTGCTGTGGATTATTTCTGAGAGGAGGAGTGCAGTGGGGGTAAGAGGCACAGAGTCACCACACAGACTCCAGGAGTCAGGTGAAAGCTGGCCAGAGGTGAGCAGCCCACAGACTCATTTATTTCAGTTAGTACAGCAGCTTATATAGCTGAGGCAGACAATCCAGTCAAGGGGTGGTTTATGCCCTAACCAATCACAGCCTGTTGAGCGGCAGGCTCCATTGCCAGGTGGGTTTTGAAATCATTCTTGAGTAACTGATGCTCACTTGCCTGTGGCCATCTTGGCATGGCCTTATTCCACCACATTTCCCCCTTTTCATTTATTTTTGAGCAACAGGAGGCATGATCCTTTGTCATATCATTGTTGATTCTGTTTCCATGTGGTCTCTGTATGTGGCTGTGCCTGTCTTAGGTTGTCCCCCAGGGGATCTTACCCATAATTGACTAACCAGCCCTCAAAATGGGAGACCACAGGAGTGCTTGCTCAGATGGGGGTAGGAATGAGGAACAATGGTAATCAGGAACAGAGTGACTGCACACAGGCTGTGGGCCATTTGAGTGGCTGACCAGAGTTAGTAGAGTATAAAGCAGTAGAGAATGTGGCTATGGGCAGTTCCTCAGGGTAGGATGATAGAGTGGCAGCTTGACAATTGGTAGTAGGTGCATCCACTAACAAGACAGACTCTCAATCTTGTTCAGCTGGTTCTGGTTGACTGTCAGTTGCAGGCTTGATGTTTCTGGCTGGTACCCAAATGTGCTGTCCCACATTCTCTGGAAAGACACAAGCATATCCTAGGCCCTTGGTTAGCAGAGAGTGTGGTCTCTTCCATTCTCTTATCAGGGGATCTTTCCACCTAAACATAGGGGCTGGGATCTGGGATGGAAAGGATCTCCAGTGTTTATAAGCTGGGCTGACACTTTGGGAACCAAAAGTAAGAAAATTGATAGTGAAAAGAACCTCAGTCAAAGCAAACGGTGTGTCTGGGGGCATGAGATTGTTTTTCTGTCTTTGTAAGAGATATTTAATAGTCCTATGAGTTGTTTCAATGATTGCCTGTAACTGTGGGTTGTATGGGATACCTGTGGCACTGTATGTTCCAGGACCTCAGGAAGGAATTAAATTCCTGTGATGTATATGGTGACCCATTATGTCTTTATGGTCCAAGGGATACTGAAGACCCACATGGCTGACTTGAGAGCCTTTATCACATTACTAGCCTTTTCTCTAGATTGGGCTGTTGCAAATACAGCCTTTGAATAAGTATCTACCACCACATGGACAAACTTAAGTTTAACAAAGGAGTTAATGTGGGTGATGTCCACTTGCCAGAGCTTATTAGGAGCAAGGCCTTGAGAGTTCACCCTGCTTGTTGCAGTGGGCCTAACGGGGTGAGGGGGATACAATTCTTGCAAGAGCACACTAGGTGTTTGCATTGGATCATTGTTAGCTCTGGAAAAAGCAATTTTATGTTGCTTGCTGACATATGAAATTTTTGGTGTAGAATATGGGCTTGTTGTAGGTATCCAATGGAAGCCGTATTGCAGGAGATAAGATGATCAACCTTTTCATTGCCTTGGAAAATCATGCCAGGTAACCCAGTATCTAATGGGGCCTTGAGGGTAGAAATGATTATGGCAAATAGAGGCACCCAAGGTTCATATCTAAGGGTTTTTAAATTTGACAACTGGGTGTTGATCTTTTCTATAGTGGATTTGGCTGCTGATGTCAATGTGATTTTTGAGGGAGGGCTGTTCCCCTTGGTAAGTCAAATAGTGATTTAAGCTCTGCGGGTGTTAAGGGAAGGAAGGGCTTCAAACAATTGAGTTGGCCGCATAGTTGCTGAAGTTCATTAAGTGAATATTTATGCTTGACTTTTAGATTTGGACCCATTGGAAATATATGGGAGGTGATTTGATAACCCAGGAATTGAAAAAGAGGAAAATATTGTACCTTTTCTGTGGCAATAGACAAACCCAGGAATTGTAAATTTCTTACTGTCTGACTTAGGCCTTCAGAGTCATCACATTCTCCTGAGCAAGTAAGATATCATCCTGATAATGTATGACCAAGAACTGACCTTTAGGTGTGCTGGTTGCATGAGAAACATATTTTTGACAAATGGCAGGGCAATTTTTCATGCCTTGTGGGAGTACTGTCTACTGAAATCTTTTTGTGAGGAGCTAGAAATTGGGCTCCCATACTGTAAAGGCAAAGCAGGCCTTATCCTCCTCTGCGATGGGAATGGAAAAAGCAATCTTTGATATCAATGGTAACTATGTGGAATCTGTTAGGAATGGCCCCTGGATGGGGAATGCCAGCCTGGAATGTTCCCATATTTTTTATGATTTTGTTGATGGCTCTCAAATCCTATAGTAGCCTATATTTTCCGTTTCTTTGCTATCACAAAAATGGGTGTGTTGTGAGGGCTAGTGGAGGGCTCTATGTGTCCCTTTTCCAATTGTTCCTGTACCAATTCCAATACCTACAGATTTGGGTTGTAATATTGGCCACTGCTCTCTCTACCCAGATGTTTCCTGTTCTTTCACATTTAATGGGGATTGGGCCTGGTTTTTGTGAGGTGAGCAGTGGCCCCTAGAATTGGGGGTGAATCTTACTTGTAGGCTCTCCATTAAAGCTGTTGGCTTGTGGAGATTTGTGATCTGTACTAAGGACCACTTGCATTTGTGAGAGCACATGTCTCCCCTGAAAGCTCGTGGAAACCTCAGCAATTAGTAGAAAGATGGTTCCTGTATGGAACCATCTCACCACACTGTGTCATCTCACCACATTATTGGCTTGATGACCTGATCAGCTGATTTTAATCCTCCAATGCCTTGGAGGTCAGGCCCAGGTGCTGTCTTCCAATGTTGCATTTTTCTTATGTCCCTAGCTTTTAAGATAGTGGCATCCACCCCCATATCAATTAAACCCACAAAAGCAATGTAATCTAAGTATAGGGTCCATTTTGGCCTCAAATTGAAGATAGGCATTGACCAGTTAATGGTGGTGGGACTCCCTCTTACTTGTTGGGCTGAGGGCCACCCCACTGGGAGTTTAAAGGCTTGGTTTTGCGATCATTTGCCCAATGAAAGCCTTTTTTACATCTGGGACACAGCATTTTGGGCTTGCCCCATCTGTCAGTGTTTGGGCAGTTTTGCCATAGGTGTCCTGTTTCCTGACATCCCCAACAAACTGGAGGGTCGTTAGACTTCCTTGTGTTCAGTTTGTTAATGGCCACATTTAAGGCCTGTATTGATGTATCAGCAGGGTTTACCTCCTTTGTAGCTACTATCCATTTAGAAAGGTCTTCATTACGGACTGGGGCAATTGGAGCTTTTGCCTCTTTGGTAGCACTTCCCCAAGCTAATTGACCAGATTGTCTTGATCAGGCCAAGCAGTGATATTTTCTCTACTGCCTCCAAGACTCTGGCAAGGAAATTGAGGAACCATTCACCTGGGCCTTGAACTAGGTTTCTAAAGAGCTGACTATATTTAGGAGGATTTATATTTTTTAAGGCTTTAAGTGCCAAATCTCTGACCTGATCAAAATAGGTAACTACTCCACTGCAGGCCTGTTCATGAGAATATTTGTAGGTGCCACGGCCTCTAAGCATATCAAAGGTTACTGCTATTCCATAGGCAGCATTATTCCTCACCACGGTTTCATCCTCTTCCTCATAGGAGGCTTTCCACAGTAAGAACTGAACTGTGGTCTTGACAAATATGCTTTGAGCAGTGTAATCCACTCAAAATGAGTTTGAAGATTCGCTGCCCATTGTGTGAGCACCTGTTCAAAGCAGGGAGAGTCAGGATCTTACTCTTGAGAAGCCTTTTTTAGCATAGTAAGGTCATCTGTAGGTATTGGAATCCAAGGCCTGAATTCTGCATCCACTCCTACATTAATGGAAAACATGTGGGTGGGAAAGGGTCTAGCAGCTGCCCTGAGAGCCTGGGGTACCCGGGGACTGCCACAAGTGTGAGGGTCCTCACTAGGTGCAGATGGGATGACCTCACATGGGTTATTGCCTCAAGGTCATCTAAGTTCATTCCATGGATATTTGGGGAGTTGCTGACTAGGCATTGTTGCGTTGTCTGCTGTCATGTCATTTTCACTATGGGAGCTCTCTCTCCTAAGTCATCAACTCTTGCCTGTGAGGCAGAGGCCTGGAGTGACAGGCTCTTATCACTCACAGACTCATTATGTTTGGTAATCTGTGTGGGTTTCTGAGAGAGTGATATGTTTCCCATGTTTGAGCACTTAATAGCGGCAACCACACTGATTCTAGCCAAAAGAAAGACACCCACAGCACTGCTGCCATAACAAAACTAATTCCTAGCACCTCAGTGGCTGATGGCATTATGCAAGGGGTTCCCTACGTTAGATGAACAGACAGTGGTGTATCAGATCATAAGTATGGCCTGTGCTAAGTGGAAGACTTCCTTGATTCATTAGGTCAAGGCCATATGCCCACACAGTGTCTCTGGAGCATCACCCCTCTCAAGTGAGGGAAGATGACTTGGTTTCCAATTCTGGGATAATCAGTCCCTTACGTAAATTTGCCGGATGAACTGAAAGTAAAAGGAGGAGCAGAGAAGTGGCGTTATGCTTCTGGGCAGTGTGTGCCTAACCTGGGGTCACTTAGACCAAGGACAATGATAAGGAAAGGGGTACAGGAGGGGGTTCTGTGCTCACCCTCACAGAACCAAACAGCACACAAAACACAGAGGGGCCTACTTGCCAAAATCAAGGGGGGACCTCACCAAGTCCAACACGCTGTCTCTCTCAGTCACATTGGGGGCCAAATGTTGCTGTGGATTTGTTCTGAGAGGAGGAGCGCAGTGGGGGTAAGAGGCACAGAGTCACCACACAGACCCTGAGAGCTGGGTGAAAGTGGGCCAGAGACGATCATCCTGTAGACTCCTTTATTTCAGTTGGTAAAGTAGCTTATATAGCCAAGGCAGACAATCTGGTCAAGGGGCGGTTTATGCCCTAACCAATCACAGCCTGTTGTGAGGCAGGCTCTGTTGCCAGGTGGGTTTTGAAATCATTCTTGAGTTAATGATGCTCACTTGCCTGTGGCCATCTTGGCATGGCCTTCTCATTCCACCACATTCAGAGAAACCCTACATCCAGCCAATGATTCTGTTAGATGTCATAAAACCCAAGCCTCTTCCTCTTTTTTAAAAATTATTTATTTGGATTGCAGAATTACAGAGGGGGGTTGGTGACAGGGAGACAGAAAGGGATCTTCCTTCTACTGGTTCACTTCCCAAATGGCTGCACCAGCTTCACCCAGAACTTCCACATGGGTGGCAGGGGCCCAAGGATTTGGGCCATCTTCTGCTGCTTTCCCAGGTGTATTAGCAGGGAGCTGGACCAGCAGTGGGGCAACTAACATTCCAACTGGCACCCACTTGGGATGCCAACATTGCAGGCATCAGTTTAACCTACTATGCCACAGTGCCAGTCCTTCAAGCCCTTTCTTAACCTTTCAATAAGATCAGTGGGACCTGAGAATTGACTGATTGAGTGGTAAGGCAATACCAGACAGAAACAGCCCTGGATCCCAATGTCCTCATGACAACTGAGCTCCCCCGGACTACACAGCTGGCATTTTCACTAGTCTCCTTGGACGCACTATGAGGAAACTTAACATGGAGAAGGAGTTTGTATGATGGCTTCTTTGTTGGAAGAATCTGGGGCAGATTGCAGCAACTGTTCAGGCACCAAGTCTCTGACGAACCCTTTGGGCATAAGAAACCGTTTCCATTCGTCTTGATCCCTTGCCAAGCTGCAACTAGTGAAGCCAGCCATGTCTTCTCTCCTGTCTCCACCTTTCATGCTCCCCCATCTCGCCCACAGGAAAGCAGCACTCAAGAATCATGATCCTAGTGAGTGATCACACCCTAGTGAGTGATCAGAGGCCTCATTCCATAGTCCCTGGGGTCACAATACTGCAGCTTAGACATGGAGCACTGTGGAGACCTAGCAGCGCAGGAGGAGCTAGAGGCCTGGCAGAAACGTGACAACATGGCCAGTCCAGGCTTCCTGGTTGATCAAGACCCTTAAGGTCACCCTTACACTAAGAGAGAATCACCTTTTGGGAACTGTTCATGAAAGGGCTATGAGTCAAGGACTCTGTAATGTGTCACACACAAACACACAAATAAATAGTTACACATGGATTCACTATTTTGAAGAAACAACCTTTGTTCTTTGACAACCTACATCCATCTCGATTCTTTCATAGCATTTTATATCAGACCAGGTGGAGTCTTCTTCAGGAATAAAAACTCTCAATGCCTCAGAATTATAGAGTGCTCAACATGTTAAAAGAATTTCGAGCCTGGGGAAGGAGAGCCGAGGGACGGCGGCCTCGGCATTGGAGCCGCTACTTCCCTCCTTCCTGAGGGAACAGCACCGCCACCAGCGCGCGGGCCAAGGCCAGGGCGAGTCGGACTGGTGGCGCTCCGGGAGGATAGAGGTGGGCGAAGGGGCGGGAGGGCGTGCGGGGAGGGTCTGGCTCTCCCGACGACCAGAACCCGAGAGGGAGACCCTGGCGGCGGCGCCTGCCACTCGGCGCCTCCTGTCGTGCTGGAGGGCGGCTTGTGCGAGGCTGGCGGGGCCGGGCCCGGGCCGCTGTTCCCGCAGTCCCCTGCGCCGCCGCCTGCGCCGCCGCCTGCGCCGCCGCAGGGCTCCTCCGGTGCTGCCGCCGCTCGCTCGGGCTCCTGAGTTCCGGCTACAGCTGTGGCTGCGGCTGGCACGGCTCAAGAACCGGAAGGCCGTGGACGGCTCAGATCGCCCTGAAAAAGGCACAGCTGCATTCCGCTCCGCGGGCGAAGAAACTGGAGAAACTTGGAGTGTACTCCTCCTGCAAGGCTGAGGCGTCCTGTAAATGTAATGGCTGGGGGCGGAGGCGATGTCACCCGTGCTGTATGACAAAGTCACAGCTGCAGGAGGCAGAACTCAGCAAAGCAGGAAGGCCCTGACTGAACTGAAGCCATCTTCTCTGTTGTTTTTATTAGGCTTAATAGTGATGTAATCATTGGGTTTGGGTGTGAGAATAAAGGATATCAATGTAAGCAAAATTGTTGTTTCTTGTAAAAAAATGAGTTGCAGGAGGTGACTGGAGTAATGAGGGGAATCCCCTAAAATTTGTATAGAGTAAAATATTATTAGCAACATTAGTAATGAGTTTCATGAGAAAATAGAACAGAAAGAGCATGCAGGTGCTTGTTCCCACAGACCTCCCCTTTGCCTTACACAGGAGTATATGATGAGACTGGGAGGTACGTAGTTAATAATACAGCAAATGGAATGATGAACAAGCACTACTATTCTTACAAAGGTTACGACCTTATGCCCCTGCTTGGAAATGTAGAACAAAGGAACAAGGAACACTTACATTAGGCAATGGAGTAGGTTTTATAAAAAACAGTTGTTGGAGGTGTGGTTTACCTTTAGAAAAATAGGATATAATCATTAGAACTTTCTCTATACAGTTTTAACCCTTTAAAATAAATCGATTAACATAAAATCTTAGACATTTTGTCTAGCACCTTTAGATAAGTTAAGCAAGTTTCATATAGCTAATGTATCCACTATGAATAGAGAAAAAGTTAGTGGAAAGGTTACGATGAGGCCATGAAAGGAAAATGAAACAAAACAAGATTAATAGAGAAAGGTATGCATACATGATCACTTGTGGTGTGTTCTTTCCCGAAAGAAGAGAGATTTGGGAGGAAGAAGGCTTAATAAAAGTATATGTAAAAAGAGTATAAGATAAAGCAATAAGAAGGAACGGCAAAATGATGCCTCCCCTTGCCACCTAAACCTCATCCCTTCATTTCCTTTTTTTTGCCAATGCCTCCCCTCCTTCAGAATCCCCTGGACCTACCAAGGCTGGACCCCGGCAGGCTGGAAAAACCCCAACCCCTCTCCCACTCCCCTCAGAGCCCATCTGCAGGAAATAATCATCAGTCTAATGGAATCCTGCCAGGGTTGTAGCCATGCCCTAGCTGCTCATGTTTCTCACCTGGAGAATGTGTCAGAGGAAGAAATGAACAGACTCCTGGGAATAATGTTGGATGTGGAGCATCTCTTTACATGTGTCCAGAAGGAGGAAGATGCAGATACCATGCAAGGTTATTTCTACCTATTTAAGCTCCTGAGACAGTTTATTTTACAAAGAGGAAAGCCTGTGGCTGAAGGCTCCTTGGAGAAGAAACCCTTATTTGAAAAGCCTAGTATTGAACAGGCTGTGAATACCTTTGTACAATATAAATTTAGTCACCTGCCATCAAAAGAAAGACAAAGAATAGTTGAGTTGGCAAAAATGTTCCTAAACCACATCAACAATTGGCATTTGTGGCACTGTCTCAATGAAGACTGTGATTTCCCAATGTTGATATTTCTGGATATGAAGAGAACTGCACAAGGTGGCTGTGTTACCACAATGTGCCACAGTTCTGTGACAGTCTACCTCGGTATGAAACTACCCACGTGTTTGGGAGAATAGTGCTTTCCTCAGTCTTCACTGTTATGAGGAGACAACACCTGGAACAAGCAAGACAGGAAAAAGACAAACTGCCTCCTGAGAAACAAACTCTGATCCTCACTGATTTCCCAAAATTTCTGTCCATGTTAGAAGAAATTTATAGACAAAACTCTCCCATCTGGGATCAGGATTTTCTCTCAGCCTCTTCCAGAATCCAAACAGTTATCAACCCACCTCCTGTGGCCAGGACAGTTTCCTACAATTCAAACTCATCTTCATTTGAGCAGCCAAATGGAGGGAGTAGCAGTCCTGCCTGCAAAGCTTCTTCTGGGCTAGAGGCAAACCCAGGAGAAAAGAGGAAAATGAATGACTCTTATGTTCTGGAGGAGGCCAAGAAACCCCGAGTAATGGGGGATATTCCAATGGAATTAATCCATGAGGTGATGTCCACCATCATGGACCCTGCAGCAATGCTTGGACCAGAGACCAGTTTTCTGTCAGCCCATTCAGCCAGGGATGAGGCAGCAAGGCTGGAAGAGCACAGGGACAGGATTGAATTTCACCTGCTGGGCAATTCCCTGAACCAAAAATCAAACAAGAGGATCCTGATGTGGCTGATAGGCCTGCAGAATGTGTTCTTCCATCAGCTGCCCCGAATGCCAAAAGAGTATATCATGTGACTTGTCTGTGACCAGAAACACAAAACCCTCACTTTAATTAAAGATGGCCATGTTATTGGTGGTATATGTTTCCATATGTTCCCAACCCAAGGATTCACAGAGATTGTATTCTGTGCTGTAACTTCAAATGAATAAGTCAAGGATTATGGAATACATGTGATGAATCATTTGAAAGAATATCATATAAAACATTACATCCTGAACTTCTTCACATATGCAAATGAATATGCAGTTGGGTACTTTAAGAAATACGGTTTCTCCAAAGAAATTAAAATACCTAAAGCTAAACATGTTGGCTATATTAAGGATTATGAAGGAGCCACTTTAATGGAATGTGAGCTAAATTCTCAGATACCATATGCAGAATTTTCTGTCATCATTAAAAAGTAGAAAGAGATCATTAAAAAGCTGATAGATGGGGCTGGCACTATGGTGCAGTAGGTTAATTCTCTACCTGCGGCACCGGCATTCTAGTCTTCTTCCAATACAGCTCTCTGTTGTGGCCTGGGAAAGCAGTAAAAGATGGCCCAAGTGCTTGGGCCCCTGCACCCACATGAGACACTGGGAAGAAGCACCTGGCTCCTGGCTTTGGATTGGCGCAGCTCTGACTGTCGCAGCCATTGGAGAGTGAACCAATGGATGGAAGACCTTTCTCTCTGTTTCTCCCTCTCACTGTCTGTAATTCTACCTTTCAAATAAATAAATAAAAATATTTTTTAAAAAAAAGATGATAGAAAGCAGGCCCAGATTCAGAAAGTTTACCCCGGACTTTCATGTTTTAAAGATAGAATTTGGCAAATTCCTATAGAAAGCATTCCTGGAATTAGAGAGACAGGCTGGACACCAAGTGGAAAGGATAAACGTAAGGAACCCAAAAACCCTGAACAGCTTTACAGCATGCTGAAGAACATCCTTCAGCAGGTGAAGAGCCATCAAAGCACTTGGCCCTTCATGGAACCGGTGAAGAGAACAGAAGCTCTGGGATATTATGAAGTTATAAGGTTTCCCATGGATCTGAAAATCATGAGTGAATGCCTCAGGAATGGGTACCACATATCTAAGAAATTATTCATGGCAGACTTACAGTGAGTCTTTACCAATTGTAAAGAGTACAACCCCCCTGAGAGTGAACACTGCAAATGTGTCAATATTCTAGAGAAATTCTTCAGTAAAATTAAGGAAGCTGGATTAATTGACAAGCAATGTTTCCCTCTCTGCTTCTTAGAAATTCATCAAGCAGTGTGCCTAATGCAAGGTGGTTAAGTTGTGCAAAGAACTGGACAAAATGTGATGAAGAGACTTGTAATAATTAGCACTTTTGAAAAAGAAACAAAAAACCCTCCTTTTAGCTTTATATGTATATATATATAAATTGACATGGAACATATATACATATATATATAAATAATTCCTGTATATGAGGAAATTGCACATTTTCTGAAGATTTTGGGAGTCTACAAAATTTCAGACCATGAATGTTTCCACATTTTTCTAATGAAATGTGAGAATTTATTTTTATTTTTTATTCTGAAGAACCTTAAAGAAAGGATATATGATTTTTAAAAATCCCAAAAATGTGAAATACATTTGAAGTCTCATTGTAGACTTTATATATATTTTTTAAACACTCATTTAAATGAGATATTTTGAGCAGTTCTGAAAAATGCAGCTATGCAAAAGCAACTGCTTTGATTTCTAAGAAAAATTTAAATAATGTAACATTTTATAAGCAGTTTCCTCATATGTGCAATTTCCTCATATGTAGGTTTTGAGGAGACACTTGACCATTAATCTTGTTATGGTTGTCTAATGGGCATCCCATAGAAAAGTTACATTAATAGCACTAAATAGATTAAAATATATCCCATAAGGCTGGTGCTGTGGCTCACTAGGCTAATCCTCCGCCTTGCGGTGCTGGCACACTGGGTTCTAGTCCCGGTCGGGATGCCGGATTCTGTCCCGGTTGCCCCTCTTCCAGGCCAGCTCTCTCCTATGGCCCGGGAGTGCAGTGGAGGATGGCCCAAGTGCTTGGGCCCTGCACCCCATGGGAAACCAGGATAAGCACCTGGCTCCTGCCATGGGATCAGAGCGGTGCTCTGGCAGCAGCGCACTGGCCGTGGCGGCCATTGGAGGGTGAACCAACGGCAAGGGAAGACCTTTCTCTCTCTCTCTCTCTCTCTCACTGTCCACTCTGCCTGTCAAAAAAAGAAAAATCTATTCCATAAAATAGATTCTATGTTCTATGTCAAATGTTCTATGTCTGGAGTTTTGATAATTCTGTCTACCTACCACAAACTTGTGAGTTCATATCACTATTTTAATAATTCTTTTCTCTACATAAAAGTTTGATATAATATTTGACTTTGCTTATGCAAGCCATAAGTACCAAAAGGTAATTTCCCAGGCCACAAAGGCATAAACTTGAAAACACTTAAGATTTAATCCGTGTATTTTAATAGGAAAAGATTTATAGTTTACACATATATCAATATGGTGAATCCTTTTCTAAAATAAAGATTTATTTCTTTGGTATACAGAACACCATTTATAAAGTATACGAGGATTTTTTATTTTTCATCTCTCAATTTTGTTTGTTGTCAGTGGTGAACTAAATTCCAACCAAGATTTTCTGTCAGTTGCCAGTCTGCCATTGCCAGTGATAGTCTGTGTGAAGTAAAAAAAAAAACAAAACAAAACAAAAAAAAAACACAACTGCAAATGGCTATTAAGTTGAATTGAAAATGTTGTTTTTGATACAAATGAGATATTCAGAATGCTCACATGGAAAAATGCCTCATCTTTTTTTTAAAGATTTATTTATTTGAAAGTCAGAGTTACACAGAGAAAGGAGAAGCAGAGAGAGAGGTCTTCCATCTGATAGTTCATTCCCCAGAAGGCTGCAATGGCTGGAGCTACGCTGATCTGAAGCCAGGAGCCAGGAGCCAGGAGCCAGGAGCCAGGAGACACAATCAGGCCTACACAGGCAGGACAAGAAGCAAAGCTGCCACAGTTTTTCTTGCTCCTCTGCATACACTGCCATTCATCTGCCTCTCCCATTTGTAGCAGGTTCACCAGACGTTACAGCCTGTGTTCTCCTGTAAGCCCTCCAGTGGACTACTGCTGAGGTGGCACAAACCACAGTGTGTGTGGATGTGTGTGTGTGAATGTTTGTGCACACACACTCAACAGAGTTGGGTACCTGGGTTGCCAAGAAAACTCCTAGACTCTAACAAAGGTGCCATTGAGAATAGCGGGGAGCCGGTGCACACTTTCCACTGAAAAGATAAAGCTGTGTGATGTACTGAGTCACCAAGTTCAAGTATTAAAATTTTTTGAAGCCAGTTTCCAAAAAGCAAAAGCAACCCCAGATTATAGAGGCTTATCCTGGTGATGTGTGGGAGTGGGTTTATTAAGTTCAGGACAGAGAGCTCCACCTAGAGGATCTATGCTGCTCAACACCCAAGGTCAATAAAAGCAAAACCATCAGTCAACTGCTATTTACAATGTCAAATTAAAAGCCCCCTGTCCCCCAGAGGACTTCAACTTCTGCTTGAGAAACAGTGAGAGAATGCAAGGCCTCACATTCCCCAAAAGTTGAGTCCTAATTCTATGCACAAAGTCAGAATACAGAGATGCCCCATACCATAGCTGCTCTAGCAGAGGTCATTGTTAGAGGAATCTTTTAGGAATCTTCTGCAAAGTGGAGCTACACCCATGAAGGGGTGTTGAATCTTATCAAATGCTTTCTCTACCTTGACTGAGATGACTATATGGTTTTTGTTCTTTTTTCTGTTAATATGACTTATGACATCTATTGATTTGTAAATATTGAACCAACTTTGCATTGCTGAGATAAATCCCACTTGATCATGTTGTATGATCTTTTTGATGTTAATCAGCTAGGGTTTTTTTTTTGAGAATTTTTAAATCTATATTCATCAAAGATCTAGTATACTTTTCATTTCATATTTTGTCTTTGGTTTGAGTATCAGAGTGATGTTGACCTCATAGAAAAAATTTGGCAGAGTTCTGTCCTGTTCAATATTTTGGAATAGTTCGAAGACAATTGGAGTTAGTTCATTTTTAAATGTTTTGTAGAATTCAGTAGTAAATCCACCAGATTCTGCAATTTTCCCTCATGGAAAACTTTTAATTAATGCTTTATCTCATTGATTGTTATGATTCTGCTTGTATTATCAGTATCTTAATGATTTAATCTTGGTATAAGTCATGTGAATCTAGGAATTTATCCATTTATTTGAAGTTTTCCAGTTTATGAACATAGTTTTTATAGTAGTTTCTTAAAATCCTTGTATTTTAGTGGTGTCAGTTGTAATATCTCCATTTTTATCTCTAATTTTATTTATTTGAGTTTTCTCTCTCTTTTTTCTTCATTATTCTGGTGAAAGGTTTGTCTATTTCATTTATCTTCTCAAAAAACCAACTTCTCATTTTGTTTATTGTATTGTTTTCTTAGTTTCAATTTCATTTGTTTCTGCCCTATCTCTTATTATTTCTTACCTACTGCTGATTTGGAGTGTAATTTGTTTTTGTTTTTCTAATTTTTAAATATTTATTAGGGCCAGTACTGTGGCATAACAGCTAAGGCCACCGCCTGCAGTACCGGCATCCCATATGGGTGCTGGTTCGAGTCCTAGCTGCTCCACTTCTGAACCAGCTCTCTGCTATGGCCTGGGAAAGCAGTGGAGAATGGCCCAAGTCCTTGGGCCCCTGCACCCATGTGGGAGAATCAGATGAGGCTCCTGGCTCCTGGCTTTGGATCGGTGCATCTTCAGCCATTGTGGCCAGATAGGGAGTGAACCAATGGATGGAAGACCTCTCTCTCTCTCTCTGCCTCTCCTCTCTCTATGTAACTCTGACTTTCAAATAGACAAATACATTTTTTTAAGATTTAAAGATTTATTCATTTATTTGAAAGAGATACAGAGATAAAGGGAAGGAGAGAGAGAGACAGAGAGAGAGAAAGAAAAAGGGAGAGAGAGGGAGAGAGATCTTCTACCCACTGTTTCATTTGCCACATTCCCAAAATGACCACAAAGCCTGGGCTGTGGCCAGGCTGAAGGCAGGAGCTAGGAGCTCCATCCATATCTCCCACATGAGTGCACAAACCAAGGACTTGGGCTATCTTCTGGTGCTTTCCTGGGGCATTAGCAGGGAGTCTGATCAGAAGTGGAGCAGGGGCCGGTGCTGTGGAGGAAAGGGTTAATGCCCTGGCCTAAAGCACTGGCATCTCATATGGGCACCAATTCAAGACCTGGCTGCTCCACTTCTGATTCAGCTCTCTGCTATGGCCTGGGAAAGCAGTAAGAAGATGGTCCAAGTCCTTGGGCCCCTGCACCTTTGTGGGAGACCTGGAAGAAGCTCCTGGCTCCTGGCTTTGGATGGGCACAGCTCCGGACATTGTGGCCAACTGGGGAGTGAACCATCCGATGGAAGACCTCTCTCTCTCTCTCTCTCTCTCTCTCTCTTTTGACAGGCAGAGTGGACAGTGAAAGAGAGAGAGACAGAGAGAAAGGTCTTCCTTTTCCTTTGGTTCACCCCCCAGTGGCCACTGCAGCCAGCACGCTGTGGCCAGTGCTCTGTGCTGATCTGAAGCCAGGAGCCAGCTGCTTTTCCTGGTCTCCCATGTGGGTGCAGGGCCCAAGGACTTGGGCCATAGCAGAGAGTTGGACTGGAAGAGGGGCAACCAGGACAGAATCTGGTGCCCTGACCAGGACTAGAACCTGGTGTGCTGGTGCCACAGGCGGAGGATTAGCCTATTGAGCCACGGCGCCAGCCCTCTTTCTTTATCTCTGCTTCTCCTTTCTCTGTGTAACTCTTTCAAATAAATAAATAAATCTTAAAAAAAAGAAGTGGAGCAGCCATGACTCAAACTGGCATCTATATAGATGCCCACATTGCAAGCAGCAGCTTAAGCGTCTATGCCACAATGCCAGCCCCTCTAAATCTTTGAGATGTATCATTAGGTCACTTATTTGAGACTTTCTCTTTTAAATGTAAGGGCTTGACATTATAAACTTCCCTCTTAAAACTTCTTTTGCTTTATCTCACAGATTTTGATACAGTGTGTTTTCATTTTAATTTATTTCAAGAAAGTTTTATATTTTCTTTTTAACTTCTTCAATGACTCATTGATCATTCAAAATGTTTTATTTCCGTGTCTTTTTGAGTGCTGCATCTTCTTGTTGGTTTCTAATTTTTATTCTTTTGTGGTCTGAGGTGATTCATGGTATGATTTCAGTCTTTTTAAATTACTGAATCTTTACTTGTAGCCTAATAGATGATCTAGCTCAGACAATACTCAATGTGCTAATGAAAAGAAGGTTATTCTATAGTTGGTGGGTGAAATGTCCTGTAAATGTCTGTTATGTCCACTTGCTCAACAGTACGTTTCAACTCTGATTTATCTTTATTGATTTTCTGTCTGCTTGATTTGTCCACTGAAGAGAGTGGGGTGTTGTAATCACCCACTATTATTGTGTTGGGGGTCTCTTTCCTTTAAGTCTAATGTTATTTGCTGTATATATCTGGGTGGTCTTGTTTTGGATGCATAAATATTTATGATTGCTCTATCTTCTTGCTGACTCAAGCCTCCTATCAAAATGCAATGTCCTTCTTTGTCTCTTTTTACTGTTTTTTATTTAAAGTCTGTTTTATCTAATATGAATGTAGCCACTCCTGTTCATTTTTTGTATCCATTTTCCTGGTGTATCTTTTTCTAGTCCTTTACTTTCAGTCTATGTGTATCTTTATTTGTGACGTGAGTTTCTGGTAGCCAACATGTAGTGGGGTCTTGATTTTTTTTTTAACTATCCAGCCAACCTAAGTCCTTTGGTTGTTGAATTTAATCCATCTATATTAAATGATAGTATTGATGAATAAGAATTAACACCTGTCATTTGGTTGATTGGGTACTGATTTTACCTGCTCTGTTAGTGAATTTGGTGGTGTCATATGCTTTCAGGATGTTTACTTCTAATGCAGGACTCATTTCAGAATTTCTTATAAGACTTGTCTGGTAGTGGTGATTTCCCTCAGTTTTTCTTATTTGAAAAATAGCTTATTTCTCCCTCCATTTTAAGGATACCATCTCTCAATGCAATCTTCCTGGTGGAAAGTTCTTTTCCTTGAAGACATTGAATATATCATCCCACTCTTTTCTCACCTGTTTGATTTCTGCTGAAAAGTCTGATGTCAACCAAATTAGTTTTTATTTATATATAACTTGATACATTTATTTTAACCTTATTGCTTTAGTATTTTCTCCTCATCCTTAACTTTTGTCAGTTTGACAACAATATGCCTTGTAGATGATATTTTTTGGTTCAGTCTGCTTGCAGTTCTTTGAGCTTCTTTTATCTGGATAGCCACATTTCTTTCTCTTTTTTAAGATTTATTTATTTGAGAAGCAGAGTTACAGACAGAGAGAGAAAGAGACAGAAAGAGAGGTCTTAAATCTGCTAGTTCACTCCCCAAATGGCCACAAAAGTTAGAGTTCAACAGATCCAAAGCCAAGGATAAGGAGCTTCTTCCAGCTATTTCAGGAGCCCAAGCACTTGGGCCATCTTCTACTGCTTTTCCAGGCCATTAGAAGGGAGCTGTATCAGAAGTGAAGCAGCCCGTACCTGAACTGGCACCCATATGGGATGCTGGCACTGTAGGCAGAGGTTTAGCCTACTACATCACAGTGCTGGCTTTGATGTCTCAAGACCTGGAAAATTTTCAATTATTGTTAGATTTAGAAGGCCTTAAACATCTTTTCTCTTCCCTTCTGCTTCAGGAATACCTATAATAAAAATATCCAGTCATTTAATCATATCACAAGTTTCACATAGAATTTCTTCATTCTTTTTCATTTGTTTTATTGTCTGATTAGGTTGTTTCAAAAGTCTTGTCTGCCAGATCAGAAATTCCTTCATTCATTTGGTCTATTCCTTTGTTAAAACTATCAGTTATATTTTTTATCTCACTGACTGAAGATTTTATTTTCAAAATTTCCATTTGGTTCTTCTTAATTATTTCTGTCTGCTTACTAATATTTTCATTCATGTCACTCATTGATTTACTCACTTATTTAATCTGTCTATATGTATTCTCCTGATTGTATTAAGTTTCCTTACAATCACTATTTTGAATTCTATTTCCAGAATTTCATAGTTTCCTTCCAATCAGGATCTAAATCTGAAGAATTATTGTGTTGTTTTGGAGATGTCATGCTAGCTTGC
This sequence comes from Oryctolagus cuniculus, assembly GCF_964237555.1. Lineage (NCBI taxonomy): Eukaryota > Metazoa > Chordata > Mammalia > Lagomorpha > Leporidae > Oryctolagus > Oryctolagus cuniculus. Next base: position 388,665 of record NW_027208220.1, on the reverse strand, counting down.
TCCGTCATGTTTCCTGTGTCCCTACATTGACATCTGTACATCTGGTATAGTAATTCCTTCTTCTTTATGAAGTAGGTTTTCTTAAAAAAAGAGCTTAAGGTTTGGATGAAATGCAACATATCATTTCGCTGGTTCTTTTGGCTTTGGTTCTAGGTAATTCCAGAAGTTCAGTCTCTCAGTTATATCTTTTGTTTTAATCAATGTCATCCTGTCTATAAATGACACACTGGTCTAGTCTGCTGCAAGCCATAGGGTTACAAGCGTGACTTTGAGATGAAGGTAGGTTTCCTAGGCTATGGATCTTCAGTCCACACAATTTTGTATCAGTTACTCTGGAAGTGTGAAAGCCAGTGTCTTGGTGGTGAGTGCTGATGTCAATATAAATGACTGTTCCCTTGTCCCAAAAGCAATCCTGAGTGATTGTAGGGCTTGTGGCATGAATTTCTATGACTCTAGGATTGTGTAAAGTGTATGAACCCCTCCATTGGTCTTGCTAGGAAAGTGCAACTGGTGCTGCAGATTATAATGTCCAAAGCCCTATTTCTTGGAATGGGCAATGTGAACTGAACCCTGCTCCAGTTCCACAGGGTGACTTTAAGGCACACAGGAGACTTTTCCTGGCAGGTATGAGTCCCAAGGTGGAATGCAGGTGGGTTCTCCCCTAGGTCCATTGGGTAGATTCCAGTGGGATTAAACAAAATCAAACTGATTGTTATAATCCTGGTGTTATGTGGTATAGCAGAGTCATTACCCAAATCTTCTAGATGAAGTACATTTTGGTGCTAGTTCCCAGAAGCTAAGTGTCACCCCATTCCTACTCCCAGCTCACATACAGTGAGTGAGCATGGTTCTTGGGCTAATATTCTCAAGCTCCAATTGTTACAATATGAATGAGACATGCCTCTACACCACAATTTGCCCCTACTCTGACTCTTTGTCTTTTGATAGCAGTGGTTCAGAGATCAGTTGTGTGATTTTTTCCAGGAGAGTCCAGCACTCCATGGGGATGAGGGATGCAAGGGAGACAATGTGAATTCATTTCTTTGATTCTAGCAATTTCTCAGACCCCATTCAGCTTCCCAGGGTAAAGTTACAGTCAGTGAGTGACTGTGGAATTCTCCCTCAGCTAAAACTGTAGGAGGCAAGATATATAGGGGTTGGCGCTGTGCCTTAGCATGTAAAGCCACAGCCTGCAGTGCTGACATCCCATATAGGTGCTGGTTTGAGTCCCAGCTGCTCCACTTCTAATCCAGCTCTCTGCTATGGCCTGGGATAGCAGTAGAAGATGGCCCAAGTGCTTGGGCCCCTGTACCCACATGGGAGACCTGGAAGAAGCTCCTGGCTCTTGGCTTTGGATCAGCACAGCTGCAGCTTCCACCACTACAGCCAATTGGGGAGTGAACCAGTGGATGGAAGACCTCTCTCTTTCTCTTCCTTTCCTTCTCTCTCTGTGTAACTCTGACTTTCAAATAACTAAATAAATCTTTTTGTAAAAAAAAGAAATATAAAAACTTCTTCCTACTTTTACTTGGTAAGATGTCAACTTTCAGCTTGCAGCTGTCTGTGCTGTGCTGCCAATCTTAAGCATGTTTCTGTTCTCTGTCCTCACTGTTCCATGGGATATTCATTCTTCTTATTTCACCTCCACTGAATATTTCTGTCAGCCAGACCTCTGGAAATGAGATCATTTCTTTGTTTTCATATCCTAATGAAACTGCAGTCAGTATGACTTTACCCAATTCAGCCATCTTGGATCCTAGGAATCTTGGGCTGCTTCTTAGGGCTAGACTCAGGGATGATCTAAACTTCATGTTTTTCCCAAGTTGAGATTCTGATGTTGCTTAAGAATGTCATGTTTAACAATATCCACCCTGAACTAACATCAAAATTGTCATTTATTAATACTATGTGTCAGGCACTTTGTATAAGCATTAGGCAAAATGTTCACCACTAACTTGAAGGGAAATGTTAAATGACCACTTATTAGGAAATAAAGAAATTGAGTCTCAGGATAAACAGGCCTGAAATCACAGGTCTGTTTGAATTCATGTTTGATCAACTCTGCAAGATTCTTGCTTGCCAAAGATACCAATGGACTGTTGACTTCATGTTTTTAAGGGATTTCCTTAGAAACACTTAAATGATTATCATTCTGGTTCTCTCCAAGATATGTGATGATGATTTGAGGTACATTAACAGCAAGAGAGAATCACAGAAGACAACCTGTATCTTTCAACACTGGGTGAAAAAGCTGCTTCTTGCCTGCATAGAATCAGTTATGTAAGTGTCACATTCACTGTTAGCTATTCCTTAGACAAACCCTCCCTCTAGGGGCCAGCAAAGAAGGGGATAGATGTGAATATTATGTGTGTGAATTTCACAAGCCATGTTAATTCTTTGGGTTTTTTTTAAAGTTTTATTTTATTTATTTGAAAGACAGAGTTACAGAGGGAGGTAGAATGAGAGAGAGAGAGAGAGAGAGAGAGAGAAAGAGAGAGGTCTTCCATCCACTAGTTCACTTCCCAGATGGCTGCAACAGCTGGAGTTGAGCCGACCTGAAGTAAGGAGCCAGGAGCTTCTTCTGAGTCTCTCACATGGATGCAGGGATCCAAGAACTCGGACTATTTTCTACTGCTTTCCCAAGCCATAGCAGAGAGCTGGATCAGAAGTGGAGCAGCTGAGACTTGAACCAGATGCCTATATGGGATGCCTGTGCTGCAGGCCGGGGCTTGCGCTGTGCCACCACTGTGCCACTGTGCTGGCCCCACCATCTTAATTCTTTGTAAAAGCCAATTTATTTTTGAACAGGCATAGCCAGAAATTATATCTGTGTTGATTGTCACAACTGTCAAATGTTAACAATTCTAGTAATTTTAGCTCATTGATCCTGGGTTAGGTAGCGCAGGGCACATTCTCCTCTTTGGATTCCCTGTGCTGAAGTCTTTCTCCACAACCTTGACTTTCCAGTGAGATAACCTGCACTGACCTCTGACTCACCCATAAAAGGAGATTCATCCCAACATTCACAAGGGAAGGGGTGAAAAGAGAGAATCTAGGGAAGAATCAGAGAAGAATCCCCTCCCCCATTGCCACCTGCTACCATCTATTGGGCTGTGGGATAGTTGATTGCTTAACTATCCAATTTTTCAGGTATCTAAAATGTGACAGTGGAAGCAGCTGATGACTTAAACACTATGTGTAAAAGGCACTTGAAATTCTTGAGAGGGGCAGACAGAACAGATGCTGAATGACTCGCAGTTGCAAGGCTTATGTTGGTTCTGTGTTCTAGACCAACAAATTTCCCTACCATCTTTGCTTTTAGGAGATTGCCTGCTAAGAACCATCACCAGTGTTTTTGGTTTTTGGAGCTTCAGCTATAGCTGGAGTATCTTCAGAATGAGGTGAGGAATAAGGATGCAAACACCAGAGGTAATGCTATGCTGATAGACACCCTAAACTTGATCCAGGTCCTGAAGCATTGCTGACCATGAGACTGTGACACCTCTAAAAACTGGTGGATTTGGGGCTAATGCTTTAGCATAGGTTAAGCCTCTGCCTGTAGCACTAGCATCCTTTATGAGCACCAGTTCAAGCCCCAGATGCTCTATTTCTGATCTATCTTCCTGCTGATTGCCTGGAAATGCAAAATATGGCGCAGTGTTTGGGTTCCTGCTTCTCACATGGGAGACCCAGAAGAAGCTCCTGGATCCTGATTTTGGATTGGCCCAGCTCTAGTCATTGTGAGCTCTCTCTCTCTTACTTTCCTTCTCTCTCTGTGTAACTCTGACTTTCAAATAACTAAATAAATCTTTTTGTAAAAAAAAAGACATATAAAAACTTCTTCCTACTTTTACTTGGTAAGATGTCAACTCTCTTAATGATTCAGTCACAACTGAATGATTCAGAGTGGATGGAAGGCCTCTTGCTGTCTCTCCTCCTCTGTAACTCTGTCTCTTAAATAAATAAATAAAGTCTTTTTTTTTTTAAAAGAAGGAATCCTTTAAAAAAAAAAAAGACTGATGGATTTTTTCTTTCCTGCCAGCATGTGGAGTTCTCCAAGAAAGAAGACTTTAATATATTCATTTTGCACACTGGCTCCATGGTCCAGGATGATAACAAAGGAGGCCCCATGGCCGGCGCCGTGGCTCAATAGGCTAATCCTCCACCTTGCGGCGCCGGCACACCGGGTTCTAGTCCCGGTTGGGGCGCCGGATTCTGTCCCGGTTGCCCCTCTTCCAGGCCAGCTCTCTGCTATGGCCAGGGAGTGCAGTGGAGGATGGCCCAAGTGCTTGGGCCCTGCACCCCATGGGAGACCAGGAAAAGCACCTGGATCCTGGCTCCTGCCATCGGATCAGCGCGGTGCGCCGGCTGCAGCGGCGGCCATTGGAGGGTGAACCAACGGCAAAGGAAGACCTTTCTCTCTGTCTCTCTCTCTCACTGTCCACTCTGCCTGTCAAAAAAAAAAAAAAAAAAAAAAAACAAAGGAGGCCCCAATCAATACTTGTTGCATGAGGAAAGCACACATGGGTGATAAGATAACAGCCACCTCAATGTTTGGAGACACACGGGGTAGGGGAGATGGCTAACTGTGCACTTATGTGTCTTAAGAAAAAGAAACAGCAAGAATTGGAAACATTCTCAGTACTTCCAAAGGAAGAAATGAGCAGCCAGTGCATGTGTATCCACCTCCACTTCCTTTTCCATTGGTGATGTTTATCACCTTCCCCCATCCCTTACTTACAGTGATAGTGAGAGAGGCAGCCTAACAGCTTGACACAGTTCCTCCATTCCCACACAATATGGGGAGCTTGGGACATAGCTTTCCTTTCCAAATGAAACAACATAAAAGATCTGTTTTCTAATAAAACTTCTTCCCACCTAAACATGCAGCCTTTCTTTTCCAGGCAAGGAGTTCTGCTAGGCTGGGGAATGACAATAAAACCATAGATGAGGATGTCTAAACAGGAGGCACATATTCTGAGTTATGAAACCATGCATTATAAGTGAGCTTCCCAAAATTAAGGAGGAAAAAGAACAAAGAGAGATAGTGGTCAAGCAATGAATTATTCTTCAAACAAAAATGTTTTGGACACCATGTATAAGTCAAAGAATGTTTATGATGAAGAAGTGAACAAGCCAGAAACAGGTCTTGCTTCCCTGTGGTTTATATGCTGACACAGGAAACAAACATTAAGCAAAGAATGTAAGTGTGTTGAAGTGTTTTTTTTTTTTTTGACAGGCAGAGTGGACAGTGAGAGAGAGAGACAGAGAGAAAGGTCTTCCATTACCATTGGTTCATCCTCCAATGGCCACTGTGGCCAGCGTGCTGTGACTGGCACACCATGCTGATCCAAAGCCAGGAGCCAGATGCTTCCTCCTGGTCTCCCATGCAGGTGCAGGGCCCAAGGACTTGGGCCATTCTCCACTGCACTCCTGGGCCACAGCAGAGAGCTGGCCTGGAAGAGGGGCAACCGGGACAGAATCCAGTGCCCCGACCGGGACTAGAACCTGGTGTACTGGTGCTGCAGGCAGAGGATTAGCCTATTGAGCTGTGGCACTGGCCATGTGTTGAAATTTAAAAAAGAAAAATGTGAAATGCACTGAGAACCTATCTTGGGGATGCTAATAACAGGGGGGGCTCTTACTAATTTTGAGGAAGGCAGTAATGAAATCTCACATGTGGGAGACTTGTGGCATCAACCAGGCCAAGACTGGTGGGAAGAGCATGTGAAATTAACACAAAGAACACTGCTGTTAAAACATTTAAGATTGCATGATGTCCAGTGCATAAAGAACACTGGGGATGATTGAGATAGAAGAGAGAGGGAGGCTGGGACTAAAGAACCAAAGTGACTCCATTTTTAAACAAAAATAATAAAAAAAAAAAACAGCTTCCGTTTCCCATAGCAGACCCGGGTCCTTGTAAAAGAAGGCATTCAGGCATTCTGGAGATATCAAAGCTTACCAGGGACAGCTAGCTTGGTAGACCAAGGGCAGCACAGCAGAGATCTCTCAACAAAGTAACTCCCTGTACCCAAAGCTTCCATGCTGTATGTAACTCTTTTTTCCTGCTAATGTAGCCCCTTTTTCCCTTTAAAAACTCTCCCAAAGACTGGGGCCTCACTCCTTCCTCCACTGTGCTGGTTGGTTGGATGGGGTCCCTGTTGTGGCTTGTACTCCCGAATAAACCTTGCTTTTGCAGTTTGGTGTGAGCGACTCTCTGGGGGTCTCTGTGGGGATCTAACGATCTGGGCACAACAGGACCAGGTCATTCACATGAACAAATCTTCTGTCTACTGGTTCACTCCCCAAATGGATGCAGCAGCTGGAACTGAGCCAGTCTAAAGTTAGGAGCCAGGAATCTCTTTCAGGTCTCCCACAAGGGTGCACGTGCCAAAGTATTGAGGCCATCCTTTGTTGTTTCCTTGGTGTATGAGCAGAGAACCAGATCAGAAGTGGTGCAGCCAGGACTCAAATGAGCACTAATGTGGGATGACAGCACTGCAGGCAGTGGCTTTACCCACTATGCCACAGTGCCAGATCCTGAAGTAAAAATCTTGCCAACCAACTATACTCTATCCAGTAAAACTGTATTCAGAAATTAATGAAAATCAGAGTTTCCAAGACAGGCAAAAAACTAAGAAAATTAATCACCAAAAGACCATACTTACAAAAGATGCTTAAGAAAGTCCTATATAATGAAGTGAAAGAAAGTGAACTATTATTACAAAAACATGTAAACACCACTAGAAGAATAGATACACAAAAGAGAAATAGAAATGAATCTAAATGTATGAATTCAGTAAACCACCAGCCCCCCAAAATGGACATCAAAAGACAAAGAGCAGAACAAAGGTTTTTCAAAATAAACAAAATAAAAATTTTAAAAGACAAGACTAAGTCTTCATTTATTAATATTAATCTTGAATGTAAATGGACTACATTTCTAAATTAGAAGACATGGAATAGTTGGATGGATAGAAACCAAAACCCAATGATATACTGCCTAAAATAAAGCCACTTTATCAATATAGACACACAAATTGAACCAGCATTCTGATATGAGATGGGGGTGTACTAAGACTTCGCTTTACTTGTTACATCACAACACTTTCTCCTATAAAACTATTTGGGGTGCCAGCACTGTGGATTAAGTTACTACCTGCAATGCCAGCATCCTAAATAGGCATTTGTTGTTGGACCCTGCCACCCATATCAGAAACCTGAGTGAAGCTCCCGGTTCCTGGGTTTCACTTGGCCCACTGCTGGCTGTTGCAGCCATCTGGGGAGTGAACTAGTGAGTAGAATACTCTCTCTCTCTCCTCTGATTTCCCAATAAGGCAATAAATGTTTTTAAAAACTATCCTAATAAGCTGAAAGGGGAAAGAAACTGTTCAAACTCATTTTGCAAGGCTAGAATTATCCTGACACCACAGCTAGGCAAGGCCAGAGCAAAAACAGCAAAAGAAAAATATAGACCAATATTTCTGATCAATGTGAATTCAAGACTTCTCAACAAAATACTAACCAATAGAATCCTACTACACATCAAAAATTTCACTCAACATGATCAAGTAGGATTGCTTTTCTAAAGGAGAGTTACCTGTATTTTTTTTTTGACAAAGATGAAAAATAAGCAGAGAAGACAAGGATGACTCCAAGGTTTGGGGCATGAGCAACTGGGAGGGTGAGGCTGTCACTGAATAAGGAGGAAGGAAGCATTTGAAAGAAACAAATTGCAGAGAAGTATCAGGGTTTCACTTTGAACATGGTCAGTGTGAGGTACCTGGGGGACGGCTCCATGATAATCCTGAGACACTAACTTATATTCATGTCTGTAGCTCAGTGGGCAAGAGTAGACTGCAGAAATAAATGTGAGGCTCATAGCCTGTAGATGGTAAGTGAAACCTTGAGGCATGGAGAAGCCAAGAACAAAGAACAGAAGCAAAGCAGACCAAAGACAAGGCCCTGGGCTCTCCAACACTAAGAAATAGAACAGAAAGAGGGAAGAATCAAAAAATCCCTAGTTGGAGCATCTAGTGTTACTGGATGAAAGCAAGGTGTTGCATGGAAGCCCAGAGAAGAAATCCCCCAAGAATAAAGGAGTGGTGTGCTGTGCCCTGTGCTGCTGGATGACAGAGTGGGACATGATGTAAGAGATGACCCTGTGCTAGCACTGAGAAAGCATGGGTGCATTCTCACAGAAGTACTTGGAACCTCTAGGTCTTGGTTTAAAGACTACAAGCAAAAATCGAACTTAAAACACCAGAAGAGTCAATTTTTAAAAAGGGAAAATATTTTTAAAACCATAAATCAATAAAAATGAAAATGTGTCTACAGCCCTATAACAGACAGTTCCAAATGTGACTTCTGTAAGTGTCAATAAATTAATAAATAAACTTCTGGCAAGACTGAACAAGAAAAAGAAAGCACATGCGATGTGATTTGAGTGGAGAAAGTGGATGTCACCCAAGTTTCAAAAACTTAAAGACTGTAAGATATTATGTCACACATAACTTTGGTTCAATAACATTTTTGGTGATTAAATGGATTTATTTTTGGAAATTACATATTACCATAATCAATTTTATGAAAAAGAACAAAAGGATATATCAACAATTATTATACAGTTTGAAAAATTTTTGAAATATGTATAATGACAAATTAAAAACAAAATGTGTACAATGTTTAAGCCCAGATGGTACTACTATTGTTGAACAGCGAATGCTGAGTGTCCTGTGTTTAACCTGGGAGGCCACCAGAGGGCACACAAACACATCTTTTTTGAAGAAAAGAAAGAAGGAAGGAAGGAAGGAAGGAAGGAAGGAAGGAAGGAAGGAAGGAAGGAAAGGCAGGAAAGGCAGGAAGGCAGGAAGGCAGGAAGGCAGGAAGAAAGAAAGAAAGACAGAAAGACAGAAAGACAGAAAGACAGAAGGAAGGAAGGAAGGAAGGAAGGAAGGAAGGAAGGAAGGAAGGAAAGAAAGAAAGAAAGAAAGAAAGAAAGAAAGAAAGAAAGAAAGAAAGAAAGAAATTAAGACTGAAAGAAAGAAAGAAAGAAAGAAAGAAGGAAGGAAGGAAGGAAGGAAGGAAAGAAAGAAAGAAAGAAAGAAAGAAAGAAAGAAAGAAAGAAAGAAAGAAAGAAAGAAAGAAATTAAGACTGAAAGAAAGAAAGAAAGAAAGAAAGAAAGAAAGAAAGAAATTAAGACTGAAAGAACAGGCCGGCGCCGCGGCTCACTAGGCTAATCCTCCGCCTAGCGGCGCCGGCACACCAGGTTCTAGTCCCGGTTGGGGCACCGGATTCTGTCCCGGTTGCCCCTCTTCCAGGCCAGCTCTCTGCTGTGGCCAGGGAGTGCAGTGGAGGATGGCCCAGGTGCTTGGGCCCTGCACCCCATGGGAGACCAGGAAAAGCACCTGGCTCCTGGCTCCTGCCATCGGATCAGCGCGGTGTGTCGGCTGCAGCGCGCCGGCCGCGGCAGCCATTGGAGGGTGAACCAATGGCAAAGGAAGACCTTTCTCTCTGTCTCTCTCTCTCACTGTCCACTCTGCCTGTCAAAAAATAAATAAATAAATAAATAAAAGACTGAAAGAACATGTAATTCCTGTTACTTGTTTAAAAAAAAAAAAGAGAGAGGCCAGAATAATTTTGATAATGATGATTAATGAAAATAGAATGAAAAAGAGAACCATATGGTCACTTATGAATAAAGTTTAAGTCTGCTGTCATAGCCTATGGGTGAACGCATCCGATTTCATCTGAAAAAAGTTTAAATCTTAGAAAAATGTACTTAGCAGATTATTAAGTTAATGATGCATTATGAAAAAGTAATTTTCAAACCAGGAATAAAAATGTGATAAAACATTAGTAACCATCCTGGTGGCAAGGGAAGTGCTAGGCACACATTTTGCAGTGATGAGTAAAGAGCCTTTCTTCATTAGCCTCCCTGCAGAGGGAGGATTCTTCAAAGTACTCAGCAGAGGAAGGCCTTGCAATAGAAAAATATAATTCAAAATATTCACTGTTTCCTCCCCAACACAGTATGTGTTCACTGATGTGTTCACTGATGTAAAATATACACAGTGATCTCTAATTAGAATTAATATACACAGAGAAGCTCCTGGGACTCATATAATGTGTTCTCCACTGTCTCTAATATGAATATGGTGTCCATGCCATAGTCCCTAGGATGAATCTCATATATACATGGCAGTCTCTTCTATGAACATGATGTCCACACTATATTCTCTGGTACTAGCAGAATGTTCTAAAATAGATGACACAGGGCTGAAGACCAGTTAAAGAACTACACTAGTGAATCTTCACACTTGTCAGAAGGCTGTAGTAATGAAGACAGTGTGATGTTGGGGAAGAAATACATGAATGGATAAATGAAACAGAATAAATGGAATGAAAATACAGCATGTAAATTTAGTTAACTAATTTTGTCAATGGAACTAAGCCAATTCAACACAGAACATTCTGTTCCACAGATGTCAACTGAATAATTATGAAGAAAAATTAACCACATGCAAATCACATGAGAAAAAATCAACACAGACACAAATCTTATAGCTAGCTCAAAAATCCACTCACAATGGTCTATAAACTTAAATTTTCAAGTGTGAAAATTGGAAAAATTATAGAATAAAATCTATATGCTCTGTCACTTGCTGGGGAGGTTTTTAATGTATCTATTTTGCTGGAGAAGTTTTTAAATTATCTATTTATTTGTGAGTAGGGGAGGTAGAGACAGACAGAGCTCCCATGCACCGATTTATTCTGCAAATTCACAATATATCTGGGATTGGAATGGGCCAAAATAAGGATCTGGAAACTCAATACAGGTCTTTCACTTGAATAACAGAGACCCAACTCCTTGAACTATACCTGTTGCCTCCCAGGGTGTGCACCAGCAGGAAACCAAAATAAATAGGGACCAGAACTAGGACCTAAACCCAGTTTCTACAACATGGGATATGGGCATTCCAACATGATGTTCCAACTTCCAGGCCAGTCTATGGAAAAAATGTAAAATTGCCTGATCATGGTAGAAAACTGTCAATTGTACAAAAAGTTAAGCATAGAAGTGCCATATGGGAACCAATGTTGTATCATAGTATGTTAAGCCAACTTCTACAATGCCAGGATCTCATATGTGCATCCTCGCGGCTCCACTTCCACTGCCTGCATCCTAATGCACCTAAAACTGCGGCAGAATATGGCCCAAGTTTGGCCCCTGCCATCCTTGTGGGAGATCTGGATGGGGTTCCAGGCTCCTGGCTTCTTCCTGTTACAGCCCCTGCTATTGCAACCATTTTGGGGGGTGAACTAGTATGTCTGTGTGTCTGTGTCTGTGTGTGTCTGTGTTGTGTGTGTGTCTTCCTCTCTGCAGCTCTTTCAAAGAAATATAATAAATCTTATTTATAAGAAAGTTACCATGTGATCCATCCATTTTTCTCTTAGATACAAATAAAAAAGTAGTGAAAACAAGTATTCAAACAGAAACTAGTACACTAGTGTTTACTTGCTCCCTTGCTCTCTTGGTTAACCCTAGGTATCCTGGATAGTGTTTCTCTTGGTGCTGCATCACCATATCCCTTACTGTATAAGCCCCTGGGAGCTGAAGGTCACATGCTTATCCAGGCAACCCTGGACATTCAGGGTAGTACTATCTGAACTGGCACTATGCATGTTCATATCTCACCAGAGGGACCTCTGGTAAATGTAGTCTTTGAGTTGCAAAGAAGAGTTTAACCAGACAGCTTCACTGTGTGCAGACACTGCCTGAAATGTCCAACATCATTTGGTTTCATCTACAGAAACTAACCACAGAAGTTCCCCATGTGTTGTTCTTGCTCAGTTTCTATGCCTCTCAAATAAAATAAGAATTTTTTTAAAGATTTATTTATTTATTTGAAAGTCAGAGTTACATAGAGAGGAGAGGCAGAGAGAGAAAAAGAGAGGTCCTCCATCCGATGGTTCACTCCCCATTTGGTTACAATGGTGGCAGCTGTGCCAATCTGAAGCCAGGAGCCAGGATTTTCTTCTGGGTCTCCCACATGGGTGCAGGGGCCCAAGGACTTGGACCATCTTCCACTGCTTTCCCAGGCCACAACAGAGAGCTGGATCAGAAGTAGAGCAGCTGGGTCTCAAACCAGTGCCCATATGGGATGTCAGTGCTTCAGGCCAGGTTGTTAACCTGCTGTGCCACAGTGCCAGCCCCAAAATAAAAAAAAATTTTTAAGGTCCAGCATTGTAGCATAGTGGGTAAAACTGCCTAAAATGCTGGTATCCCCTTTGGGCACTGATTTGGTCTCAGTTGCTCCACTTCTGATTCAGCTCCCTGCTAATGGCCTTGGAAAAGCAGTGGCAGATGGCCCAAGTGTTTGTCCCCCTTCCACCCATGTGAGAAACACAGATGGTGCTGCTGACTCTTGTATTCTGCCTGGCTCAGCACTGACTATTGCGGCCATCTGGGAATATCTCTCTCTCTCCCTCTCCCTCTCCTTCTCTGTCAAAAATAATTAAAAAAAAAAAAAAAGAGAGAGAGCACAGAAGATCCCATCCACTGAATCACTGTGTGCCTACAATAGTGAGACCCAAGATCTAGGAACACAATCCAGGTCTCCCACCTTGGTGCCAGGAATGAAATTAATTGAGCCATCACCATTGTGTGTCAGGATATATATAAGCAGGAGCTTGAAAAAGGAACCAGAGCTTGGATTCAAAACCTAGATATAAGACTTGGACATCTTGACTACAGCCCACTCCAACATTGGCATTTTTGAGAGGAACCCTTCTTTTATGTTGTAGAATGTGTCTATATTTCAGTTTTTCAGATATTTCTTCAGAATGGATTCAGTTCATATATGTTTAGCAGGAATACTATGGCCATACTTGTGTGCACTCTCTGTGCAACCCACTAGATGGAAATGGAATGTTACTCCATCACTGATGATATTTACTATTTATTCAGTTAGAGTTAGGGTGAGGGGTGGGGAAAGGATCATGGTTAGAGTTTATTGTCACCGTTGGGTCTTAGCTACTGTGTTAGACATATGGTGGCACTACAAAAAGTTCATGGAAGGTGGAATTAAAAGATAAGTTGATTTTTGTACCAAAATTTTTAGAATACACCCGTAGTCTTTTCAGAATGCTCGTGTTCCATGAATTCTAGATCCTCATGTATGCAAATTAGGAGTTGTCATCTTCATTCTGGGGGACCTTCTATTCCAAGAACATGAGATTTATTTATTTATATCTTCTTTAAATTTTATTATTTTTGAGATAACATTTTAATTTACACTATAGTTGAAGACTAAGTACTCCACTAAACAAAGAATTCAACAAATAAAAATTTAAATGATCATATTTTATCAGGAAAATAGTTGATGTTTATAAATAATATTCAAATAAAAGATGCTCAAGTTTACTCATGTAAAATAAATTTTAAAATAGTCACAAAATCATTAAAACTATAGTAATATATAACAATAATATATACTCTAATACTATATGATTATTATTAATTTGATTTTTTTTATTTTTTGACAGGCAGAGTGGACAGTGAGAGAGAGACACACAGAGAAAGGTCTTCCTTTTGCCATTGGTTCACCCTCCAATGGCCGCCTCGGCTAGCGCGCTGCAGCCGGCGCACCGCACTGATCCGAAGCCAGAAGCCAGGTGCTTCTCCTGGTCTCCCATGGGGTGCAGGGCCCAAGGACTTGTTCATCCTCCACTGCACTCCCTGGCCACAGCAGAGAGCTGGCCTGGAAGAGGGGCAACCGGGACAGAATCCGGTGCCCCAACTGGGACTAGAACCCAGTGTGTCAGCACCGCAAGGTGGAGGATTAGCCTAGTGAGCCGCGGCGCCAGCTTTTATCAAGCTTTTAATAAATCAAATTAAGGCCAGTGCTATAAACATGGTTATGTAGATATCTCTTTAATACAGTGTGTTTTTGTCTTTTGGGTATATAGTGGGTAGTGGGATAACTGAATCATATAGTGAATCTATTTCCAGTTTTTTACAGAATTCTCCGTATTATTTTCCACAGTTACTGCATTAGTTAACATACCCATCTACAATGTTTAAGAGTTTCCTTTTCTTCACTTCTTCAACATCATTTATCTCTCACTGCCTTTTAGATAATAGCCATTCTAATATGGCTATTACTTGCATTTTGGCTTTGACTTGCATTTTCTTGATGCCTAGAAATATTGAGCACCATTTTCATATATTGGCTAGTTATTTATATTTCTTCCTTTTTGAGAACTGTCTGTTGATATCCTTTGTCCATTTCCTGGATTAGTTGGGTTTTTTGTTTGCTTGTTTGTTTGTTTAGCTTTATGAGTTGCTGATGTATTCTGTATATTAACCCTTTGTCAAATAAATATATTGCTAATATTTTTTCATTCTGCAGGTGGTACCTTCACCTTATTTATTGTTTCCATTGTGGTGCAAAAGATTCTGAGTTTGATATAATCCCATTTTTTTCTGGTTTTGATTTTTTTTGCCTGTACTTTGGGGGGTTTTTCAAGAAGTCATTGCCTATACCAATGTCTTGAAGTGTTTCCTCCACATTTTTTCCAATAACTTCATAATTTTAGGTCTTAAGTTTAGGTCTTTGATCCATCTTGAATTATTTTTTATATGGTGACAGGGATCTAATTTCATTCTTCCACACATACACATCCAATTTTGCCAGCACCATTTACTGAAGAGATTATCATTTCTGTAACACATGGTCTGGGCACTTTTGTCAAAAATTGGTTGGTTGTAAGTACATGGATTAATTATGACCTCTATATTCAGTTCCATTGAACTGTGTATTGGTTATTAAATCTTTTTAATCAATATAGTATGGTTTTCCACATATAAGTCTTATGTTTTTTTGAGAGATTTATACCAAGTATTTCATTATTTGAGCAATTGTTCATGATATTGCATCTTTAGTTCAGTAAGAAAGTTGATTTAATTTTTTATTTATCTGAAAGGCAGTGATATAGAAACAAGGAGATCTTCTATCTGCTGGTTTGCTCCACCAAATGCCTACAATAGCTGAAGCTGAGGCAAGCAAAATTCAGGAGTCAGGCAATTAATCCAGGCCTCCTATGGTAGTGAGAGGGACCTAAATAATCAAGTTATCATCTACTTTTTCCAAGGCTGCACATTAGATGGAAGCTAGAATCTGAAACAGAGCTCAACTTTAACCTAGACATTCTAATATGGGATTTGGACATCCAAAACAATGCGTTATATGCTGCTTTAGACATCAACCCCAGGAAAGTTGATTTTTGTATCTTTGTCTTGCTTCCTATAACCTTTCTGGATTTATTTGGTAGTCTGAAGAGATATTAAACAATGAGTTTCTTAGAATTTTCTACCTAAACAGGCCAAAGTTGGACATCAGCTTCATTTCTTAATTTCTATTCAAATTCTTATATTTTTATTTTCCTGTAACATTAGCTAGAACTTCCAAGAATATGTTAAATAAGGGTGGAAAAGATATACATTCTTGCCTTGGCTCTAATCCTAAGAGAAAACACTCAGAAATTGTTCATCTTTTTAAAAAATTTGTGAATACTAACTGTTAGAATAAAAAAGGGAGAGGATGATCCAACATGGGAAGTGGGATACACAGCATACTCATAGAATGGCAGATGTCCTAATCAGCACTCTGGCCTCAGAATCAGCCCTTAAGGCATTCAGATCTGGCTGAAGAGCCCATGAGAGTATTTTAAGCATGAAAGCCAAGAGACTCTGGCAAAAAAAAAAAAAAAAAACAAAAAACAAAAAACAAAACAAAAAAAAAACCTTAAATGAAAGATCTCCGCGAGTGAGATTCCAGTGGAAAGAACGGGCCATCAAAGAAGGAGGTACCTTTCTCTGAAGGGAGGAGAGAACTTCCACTTTGACTATGACCTTGTCTAAATAAGATCGAAGTCAGCAAACTCAAGAGGCTTCCATAGCCTTGGCAACTCATTACTAGAGCCTCGGGAGATTTCTGATGCCATAAACAAGAGTTTCAAATTGTTAAATCAACAACAGGAGTCACTGTGTACTTACTCCTCATGTGGGATTGTCCTTAATGTGTTGTCCAATGTGAATTAATGCTATAACTAGTACTCAAATAGTATTTTACACTTTATGTTCTGTGTGGGTGCAAACTGATGAAATTTTTACTTAATATACACTAAATCAATCTTCTGTATATAAAGATAATTGAAAATGATTCGATGTGAATGGAATGGGAGAGGGAGCAGGAGAAGGGAGGGGTGCGGGTGGGAGGTAAGTTATGGGGAAGCTGTTGTAATCTATAAACTTTACTTTGGAAATTATATTTACTAAATAAAAGTTTAAAAATAAATAAAAATAAAAAATGTGTCTTAGAGTGTAGACTTTTGATGTGTATTTTGAAAACTTGTTATTCCCCAATGTAAGAGATCTTTATATTTGGTTAAGATTTTATGGCATTGGAAGTTTTGTAGGACATTGAAGAAATTCTGTTATTGGTCATGTATCAAGAGCAAAGGAATACTCAGAGACTGAGGCTTTTTTTTGGACCACGCCATGCAGATCCATATCCTTAGAAATTTGCAGTGGCCTGTTGTCTGCAATATTGTGTAATATGATTGTTGTGACTTGGTGTTTTCCTACCCTCTTGAACTTCTAGCACACAGCTTTAAGCTTTTCATAGTGTGCAATTTGATGTTGGCTGAGTTGCTATAATTTATGGCCACTGAGTCAACAGGTAAGTGGTTTTGTTTTATGCAACCAATTTTACAGATGCTGGTCTTAAGCTAATAACTATGGTATCTAGGGGACCCTGACTTAAGAATTTGAGCTGTTGCTGTTTTATTTTGAATAATAGTAGTATTTGGTAATCTGCAAGGGGTCTCAACAGATAGTGAGATATTAAGGCTTCAGCTTCTTGGTTTTAGGAGGATCAGGGTAAATTATATGCTACTTTTATTGCATGACTTTTCAAGTAGGTCCTCAGGCCATGAATTCAAATTCCATTTATGAACTAGTGTAAATGGACCACCACATGTTTTGCGCCTGCACAGACGCTGGGCCAATGGAAGGGTTTCCTTTGGGAGGGATTATCCTACTCAAAAAGATTGAATGTGGACAAAGTCTGTTCAAACACCAGATACATTTTTTTAAAAGATTTATTTATTTTACTTGAAAGTCAGTTACACGAAGAGAGAAGGAAAGGCAGAGAGAGAGAGAGAGAGAGAGAGAGGTCTTCTATCCACTGATTTACTCCCCAACTGGCCACAATGGCCAGAGCTCTGCCAATCTGAAGCCAGGAGCCAAGATCTTCCTCTGGGTCTCCCACATGGGTCAGGGGCCCAAGGACTTGGGCCATCTTGTACAGCTTTCCCAGGCCATAGCAGAGAGATGGATCAGAAGTGCAGCAACTGGGAGCACCTGTATGGGATGCCAGCACTGCAGGCAGTGGATTTATCCATACGCCACAGCACCGGCCCCCAGATACTTTTTACAACCCCTTCCATGTACTCCTTTCATATCTCTAACCAATTAAGGCTTCATAAACAGCAGTAAGGCAGAAAACAGTGGGGGAAAATGGGTCAAAGTGCAAGGGAAAAATAAGAAAATATGCTCAGCCTGCCAAAATCATGGCCTTACTTGGTAGGGATGGAAAGAAACCTTTGAGGTAGGTTAATCAGCCAAGTCTTCCTGAAACCACCAGTAATGAGAACTTCAACAGAGATGTGCAGCATACAGCATATCTGAAAGAGAAATAATGCTCAGAGGCTGTAACATCCTAAACCTAAGGAAACTTCCTGTCTAGGGGAAGCCCCACTAGGCTGCTAAGGAGACACTTCATCAAAGGCAGTTTTGCTTTCAGAACTTGAAGGTGGCTCTCTCACTGAGACAGTTGAGGAGACGACAGAGTGGGAGTCTTCCTGGGAAAGCACATGTCACAGGTTTTAGCAATTCCATACAGAGTGACAGTAGCCAGAGTGGCTTAGCTTCTGGGAGACAGTGGAGGCTGCATCACCAGATGGAGGACTGAACTCAGTGCAGCACCAGAATGCCTGGAAGGTGGCATTCAATGGGAAAATTGAAACTAAGAGGCTGTGAAGATACTGAATTGGAAGTACTACTGAGAACTTGATGACTGGAACCTGTTTCCACTGCAAATTTCAGGGAGAAAACACAAGGGATACCTCAGGTAACAGTGACTGAGAAAGGAGATAAGGGAAGCCCAGCCCCCACCCACTCTGAGCCGGGAGATTTGGTAACTCTCTTTCTTTCAAAGGATTCTTTAAAAAAAAAATTCATTGTAGGGACTCCAAGATGGTAGAATAGTGACAGGGTGGTCTGCTCTAGGCTAGGCTAGGCGAAAATAGTAAAAAAAAAAAAAAAAAAAAAAAAGCTAGGCCAGCGCTGCAGCTCAATAGGCTAATCCTCTGCCTAGCGGCACTGGCACATCAGGTTCTAGTCCCTGTTGGGGCACCGGATTCTGTCCCAGTTGCCCCTCTTCCAGGCCAACTCTCTCCTATGGCCCGGGAGTGCAGTGGAGGATGGCCCAAGTGCTTGGGCCCTGCACCCACATGGGAGACCAGGAGAAGCACCTGGCTCCTGCCTTTGCATCAGTGCCATGTGCTGGCCACAGCATGCTGGCCGCGGCAGCCATTGGAGTGTGAACCAACGGCAAAGGAAGACCTTTCTCTCTGTCTCTCTCTCCCACACTGTCCACTCTGCCTGTAAAAAAAAAAGTGGAGAGAGTGCATTCTCAGGAGAAAGTTTCAGGAAAAGCTGCAGTGGAGATTCTGCAGAAGCAGGAGCGATGCCATGTATCTGTGTGGAAGGTGCAGAATTGCAGCAATGAGAAGACATAATAAAGGACACAGCAGCCCTGAGTTGGAGTAAACATCAGCTTTGAAAAGCAAGATGAGATCACATTGCAGTGGCCCCCATGCCACTACTGATATAGCTGGAGGGAGAGTCTAGTGAACTACACTGTCTTTGAGTAGGCAGAGAGCCCCAAAGGGAACAGGGAGCTTGCTCACCCAGAGAAAAAGAAATGGGACATGTCTCTCTCCCTATCCCCTGCCACAAATGGCACCTAACAAATGGCTGTGAGAGGGTGGGAACCATTTTGCACAGAAGTAGGTAGCAACTGCTGCAGGACTTGTGTGCACACTCAGCAACTGGTGGAGATAGTTTCCATTTTGTTAGCAGAGTAATCCTCAGCAGCTCTGCTGCACCCTCCTGGCAATGGGCTTGGAAAAGGAGCCATTCTGGCATTAGTACCACCTGCAGACTCTTGTATACACCCAGTATGATTGAGAAATGAATAGGGTTGCAGCCAGCAGGTACTGTGCATACATGAGATCAAGAGATTTTACCAGGGGGAAAAAAATCTTCATTCCCCACTGATTATGAGTCTGGCTGGGAGGATTGACAGGGGGCTGTCACAAACTGTGAAGTGCCCTTAACCTCTCAAGAAATCACAAGCACCAGGCTACTGGGCTCAATCTGCCTAGGCAGAGCACCCACAGCAGCAGGCTCTGGGAAACTCTTAGACACTCTGAGGATTGGGCAGGCTAGTGGTGCAGAGTGGACTTTTGACACCTCATGATTGTGGGAGCCCTGAGTGCTGAGACTGTGAAAACACATGACTGCATGAGAGGGCACAGAGTGTAGCTGGGTATTGAGGCAATCATTGTGAGCAGCTCCACATGCTCAGAGCTCCCTGATTGCCTGGGATGGGTCACTGTAGCAGGATTTGGGCTCACACTGAGAACTGCACAGATCCTTTGTATAGTCCATGTGGAATCACAGGTGAGTAAAACAACCACTGAGGGCTAATACCTGGGCACTAACTCTCTGGGAAGAGAGGAAGTGAGGGTGTGATCTAATGAACAGAGGTGACCCTAGCCCCCCTTCTGATAACAAGAGATCTATCATGGCCAGCACTGTGGTGTAGTGGGTAAAGCTGCCGCCTGCAATGCCAGCATTCTATATGGGTGCCAGTTAGAGTCCCGTCTACTCTACTCCTGATCCAGCTCTCTGTTATGGCCTGGGAAAGCAGTAGTGGATGGCCCAAGTCCTTGGGTCCCTGTACCAATGTGGGAGACCTGGAAGAAGCTCATGGCTTCAGATTGGCACAGCTCCAGCTGTTGTGGCCATCAGGAGAATGAACCAGCAAATGGAAAGATTTATTTCTCTCTCTGCATTTGCCTCTCTGTAACTCTGACTTTCAAGTAAACAAATAAACTCTTTTTTAAAAAAATCCCAAATTAAAAACAAAAAGAGAGATCTAATGCCCAACTTGGGTGTCACACTCAATGTTGCCTGTTGGCTCCCTGGCCACACCCAGCACACACTTCCTGGGTATAAAATAGCAGACATTCCACTAAGCCACAGAAGCATAGTTCAAAGACAAGATCCATAAAATGAAAAAAAAAAAAGTATCTCCACAAATGCCTAAAAGTAAATGCAGAAACTCATCAACATTAAGGAAGACAACATGACTCTTCTCCCAAAGGAACACAGCAACACTTCAATATTAGAATGTGAATTTGGCAAGCGCCACAGTTCAATAGGCTAATCCTCTGCCTGTGGTGCCGGCACCCTGGGTTCAAGTCCCCGTTGGGGTGCCAGATTCTGTCTCAGTTGCTCCTCTTCCAGTCCAGCTCTCTGCTGTGGCCCAGGAGTGCAGTGAAGGATGGCCCAAGTCTTGGGCCCTGCACCCACATGGGAGACCGGGAGGAAGCACCTGGCTCCTGGCTTCAGATCAGTGTGGTGTGCCGGCCATAGTGTGCCAGCTGCAGTGGCCATTAGGGGGTGAACCAATGGAAAAAAGGAAGACTTTTCTCTCTGTCTCTCTCTGTCTACTCTGCCTGTCAAAAAAAATGTGAATTTGAAGATAAAATTGATGAAATGCCTGAAATGGAATTCAAAAGATTAATCATAGGATTACTCAGCACCAGTCAGAAGCAAATCCACAAATTAAAGAAAATTACACATGACATGAATGAAAATTTTATCCCATGAAATTGGGATTTTTGGAAGAAATCAAAATGAGATATTAAAAATGAAGAATTCAATAGGTCAAATAAAATTATAGTGAAAAGCCTTACCAGTAGATTTTGTGATGCAGCAGAAAGAATATCTGAGCTGGAAGACAAACCTTTGACAATTTTTCAGTCAGACTAAAGTGGAAAAAAAGAGGAAATGAGAAATATTAGCAACATTGGAGATTTATGGGATACTATCAAATGACCAGGCATATGGGTCTTAGGAGTTTCTGAAGGTGTGGAACTAGAGAATGGATTAGAAGGCCTATCTAGTGAAATATTTGTAGAAAACTTGCCTGACACCCATGTAGGAGACCTGGATTGAGTTTCTTGCTCCTCACTTGGAATCAGCCCACTCTTAGCCATTGTGGGTATTTGGGAAATAAACCAATGGATGGGGTCTCTTCCTCTCTGTGTATTCTCTCTATGTTCTCAAATAAATACAAATTTTAGAAGGCTACAATATGCAAATTCTGATCATAAAAACTCAAATGGATATCTTAGTAAGAGAAAAAACTTCAATGTGAAATACATCAAGTATGTTAAAAGAGTCTTTATATTAATAAATGTATCATATGTCAGGATGACAAAACAATTATAGATGTTACTGTACCTAAAAATGAAGCCTTAAATGACATGAAACAAAATCCATATAAGTAAATAAGGAAAAAGTAATCTACGGGGCCAGCATTTTGGCATGGTGGGTAAAGCTGCCACTTGTGATGCTAGCATATTATGTGGACACCAGTTTGTATCCCAGCTTCTCCATTTTCAATCCAACTCCCTGATAATGGCCTGGGAAAAGCAACAGAAAATAGCCCAATGGCTTGGGCCTCTACACCCACATGGGATACCTGGATAAAGCTCCTGGTTCCTGGCTATATGTTGGCCTGCCTCAGCCATTGTGCCTATCTGGGGAATGATGAACCACCAAATGAAAGATATCTCTCTCTCTCTCTCTTTCTCTCTCTCTCTCTCTCTCTCTCTTCCCTCCTGTTTCCCTCCTCTACCTATAAATATTTTTAAATAAATATTTTTAAAAGTCATCAACACTTAATATTAGACAATTAATACTCCTTTAGGAATTGATGAAATGAGTAAAAACTCAGTCAAATCTAAACATTAATTACAATGTATTGATTAAGCTAATATTATAGAGCACTCTTTGGAACCCTCAGCAAGATAGTATATATACTTAACCAAAAATTAAGCATCAAGCATAAAAGCTTAAAATTTTACTAGTGAGTGCAATGAAATTAAGTTATAAGTCAATAAGAAAGAAGATTCTTCCAATACTAAAATTCAAGTACTATACTAATCTGTGAGTGATGGAAGAAATTACAAGGTTAGAGGTCAGCGCTGTGTCAGAGTGGGTAAAACCACTGCATGCAGTGCCAGCATCCCATATAGGTGCCAGTTTGAGTCCCAGCTGCTCCACTTCCATTGCAGCTCCCCGCTGTCTGCTATAGCTTGGGAAAGTATTAGAAGATGGCCAAAGTCCTTGGGCCCCTATATCCACTTAGAAGACCCAAAGGAAGCTCCTGGCTTCAGATCGGTGCAGCTCCAGCCATTGCGGCCAATTGGGGAATGAACTAGCAGATGGAAGACCTCTCTCTCTCTCCCTCTCTCTCTCTCTGACTCTCCTTCTCTCTTTGTGTAACTCTGATTTCAAATAAATAAATAAAATCTTTTAAAAATTAAAAAAAAGAAATTACACGATTAAATTGGAATTTGTGCTGAACAAAATGTATCATGACAATGATGTTTGCGGTAGATAAGTGGTGGCCAAATTTTTCCCTATTCCACCTGTGAGGTAGCAACTAATGTACTTTGAATGTGGGCTGACATTAGCAATTAGTCCAACACAATTTGACACATTTGGAATGCTATAAAATTCACTAGGGGAAAGGATAGCACCTAACTGGAACCATGCTAAAGTTGACTATCTGTCTTGAAATAAATAATGATCACCTCAAATTCTCTGTTGTGATCTCAAAGTTTAACTTTGAATTTAAAATGTTAAGAAAAAATATAGGGAAAAATTTTTGAGACATTGGGGTTGGCAATCATTCATTTTATATAACATTGATGTATAATCAATCAAAGAAAAATATACAAAGCAAGTACATCAAATTGAAACCATGTACATCAAATTGCATTTTTTTAAAACATCATATTTCTTTATTTGGAAGGGGGAGAGAGAGAGAGAGAGAGAGTCCAAATTTCATTTTCACCACTCTGACCTCAGAGTCAACCCTTAAGGCATTTGGGTGTGGCTGGAAAGCCCATGAGAGCAATGCAGGCATGGAAAGCAAAGACACTGTGGCAAAAATATCCTACATGAAGGATCTCTGGCAAAAAACAAAACAAAACAAACAAACAAACAAACAAAAAACCCTACATGAAAGATCTCTGCGAATGAGATCCCAGTGAAAAAGACAGGTTATCAACCGGCGCCGCGACTCACTAGGCTAATCGTCTGCCTAGCGGCACTGGCACACTGGGTTCTAGTCCCGGTTGGGGCGCCGGATTCTGTCCCGGTTGCCCCTCTTCCAGGCCAGCTCTCTGCTGTGGCCAGGGAGTGCAGTGGAGGATGGCCCAGGTGCTTGGGCCCTGCACCCACATGGGAGACCAGGAGAAGCACCTGGCTCCTGGCTCCTGCCATCGGATCAGCGTGGTGCGCCGGCCGCAGCGCACCAGCCGTGGCGGCCATTGGAAGGTGAACCAACGGCAAAGGAAGACCTTTCTCTCTGTCTCTCTCTCTCTCACTGTCCACTCTGCCTGTCAAAAAAAAAAAAAAAAAGACAGGTTATCAAAGAAGGAGGTACCTTTCTCTGAAGGGAGGAGAGAACTTCCACTTTGACTATGACCTTGTCTAAATATGATCAGAGTCGGTGAACTCAAAAGGCTTCCATAGCCTTGGTGACTCATGACAAGAGCCTAGGGTGATTGCTGATGCCATAAACAAGAGTGTCAATTTGTTAAGTCAACAACAGGAGTCACTGTGCACTTACTCCCCATGTGGGATCTCTGTCCTTAACGTGCTGTACATTGTGATTTAACGCTATAACCAGTACTCAAACAGTATTTTTCACTTTGTGTTTCTATGTGGGTGCAAACTGTTGAAATATTCACTTAATATATGCTAAAGTGATCTTCTGTATATAAAGAGAATTAAAAATGAATCTTGATGTGAATGGAAAGGGGGAGGGAGAGGGAAGGGGGAGGATTGCAGGTGGGAGGGAAGTTATGGGGGGGAAGCCATTGTAATCCATAAGCTGCACTTTGGAAATTTATATTCATTAAATAAAAGTTAAAAAAAAGGAAAAAGGAGGAAGCAACCCCAGCTTTCACAGAAGGATGAAGATAAAAACAATGTGTGGTGTATACAAATGTGTTAGTTTCTTTTCTGCTACGAATAATATAATTTCACAGACTTGGAAAGTTATAAAAAGAGTAGGTTTGTTTTGGCTCACAGTTCTTATTGAAGGGTGAAGGACTGCATTTGATGATGGTCTTATCATTGGCACAGTCCAGAGGCAGCAGAGGCCATCACATAGCAAGAGACAGGGAACATACATGACTCTTGGTCTCTCTAAATCTGTATAAGTCATCAGTATCCAATCATGAGGGACCTACTCTGGTGACTTTATCTAATCTTACTCCATTTCCAAAGGGAATGGCATTTGATGAACACAAAGTTTCACCTGAGAAAGAAAACTCTACAGATGGATAGCATTGATAGCTGAACATTAATGCAAAAAATATTAATGCTATTAAAATGTACATTTAGACTGTCCAATGTTTATGTATTTTATTACAATAAAATGTTTTTAAATAAGTATTCACCATAGTCCTAGCCTATAATCATTATTATGGTTGATTTTCCAGCTGTGGGTGTTGAATGTGACAGATGATGAAATGAAAGTGTTCTATGCCCAGTGTAGTGCCTACATCCACAAAAGGGGTCTGGGACCCACCTTTGAGGTGTATTCACCAGAGCATAGGACTAGTGACAGATAACAGGGAAAGGAGGAGAAATGGGGCTGTATTACTGTTGTGGCAGCATGAGGAACAGGGTGATCTCAGTTCCTGTTTCACATTGAAGACTTTCCACTGCAGACAGGGACAATGAGCAAAGTGAGATTTGTTGAAGGTGAGAAACCTCCTGCCTCAGCAGTCAGGAGGGAGCCTCTAAGGGAGAAGTTGCCAAAGAAGCTTGTCAGTGTCTGCCCTTTTTAAACATGAAGTGACTCTCTCTGATTGGCCCCTTTCTGAAAATCAAATCCAGATTTCTGAAAATCAAATGCAATTGAGGAGGAGCAGAATAACAACTAATCAGAAGGTGGGGATTACAATCCTAACTTTGATAAAAACTAATTGCAGGGGGCCAGTCCTGTGGCACAGCGGCTTAACACCCTGGCCTGAAGTGCCGACATCCCATATGGATGCTGATTTGAGATCCAGCTGTTCCACTTCCAATCCAGCTCTCTGCTATGGCCTGGGAAAGCAGTGGAAGATGGCCCAAGTCCTTGAGCCCCTGCACCCATGTGGGAGACCCAGAAGAAGCTCCTGCCTCCTGAGTTCAGATTGACACAGCTCCAGCCATTGCAGCCAACTGGGAAGTGAACCATTGGGTGGAAGACCTCTCTCTCTCTTTCTCTCTCTCTCTCTCTTTCTCTCTCTTTTTCTCTCTTTCTCTCTGAGTAGCACTGACATTCAAATAAATAAATAAATCTTAAAAAACTACTCACAGGCTGGCACCATGGGTCAATAGGCTAATCCTCCACCTGCAGCGCCGGCACACCGGGTTCTAGTCCTGGTCAGGGCGCCAGATTCTGTCCCAGTTGTCCCTCTTCCAGGCCAGCTCTCTGCTGTGACCCAGGAGTGCAGTGGAGGATGGCCCAAGTGCTTGGGCCCTGCACCCACATGGAGACCAGGAGAAGCACCTGGCTCCTGGCTTTGGATCAGCGTGGTGCACCGGCCGCAGCACGCCAGCTGTGGCGGCCATTGGAGGGTTAACCAACAGCAAAGGAAGACCTTTCTCTCTGTCTCTCTTTCTCACTGTCCACTCTGCCTGTCAAAAAAAAAAAAAAAACTAATCATAGGTAACTGACCTAACTTCCTTCCAAGCAGCCTAACTGCCAATTAGCCCATCCAGCTCCTCACATCCTCATCTCTTTCCTTCCCTCCTCAGAAAAATGGGACCTAACTGATGAAAGTAGTGTGGGGTGATGACCGTTCTGGATGCTTCATGCTGAAAGGGGACGTCATTGGGGAATAACAGGAGAGCAGTCCTCTGAGGGTCAATCTAGAAGTCCCTGGTAAAATGCAGATTTTCTTAGGTGCTTCATCTGGAGTACCACCTTTCATCACTTCCATTTATTTGATCCTAGCGGACACAAAGCTTGTAAGATAGTTTATTATGCATGATAGAGGAGGTTCCCCCATGCATGCAAAAGTATGTTTGATTTAACTCATTGGAAACTAGATGAGTACACAAATTTCCAGTACATTTAACAGAGCTTGGTTTAGTGAAGAGAGTTACAGATGTATTAGTCTTTAAGTTGGTTGGTGGTGTTAGTAAGAACCCCCTTCATTACATGGCTATATATGCCTGTGCCTTTTCTTTGACCAACGACAAGGTTAGACCAATGCCAAGGTCTTTATTGCTCCATCTGGTGTGGTCAGTTAGGTTATATCATCCAGGTTGGTGTTTGGTTGGGCTTAACACTGTTCCGTCTCTTACCCAGAGGATGTTACCTGTTAGCTTTGGATATCTATTTTGACATTATAAATCAAGAGGTTGGGCTGTATAAACCATAATTGAAGGCAAGGACTCTAAGCTACCATTCTGACAGTCTGATTTTACCAGTGAAATTTTATTCCACCTAGGCACATCAAAAGATCTCAAAAGAACAGAGCAGCTTTCTCTGTAAATCAGGCTGGCTTTGGAAGGGACAATTGGCCAAATCCGGGTTGGGCTTGGTGCATATGGTTTGGCCTATCTCCACATCTATGTAGTATGTCACCCTGGCTACAATTGGCCTGTGAGTGCATGGCTGTAGTATGCATCATTGTTTCCCTTATTATATTTGCTCCATTACAAACTCAGTGCACTAGGTGGTGACACTGTTGCGTAGCAGGTAAAGCTACCAAGTGCAGTATAGGCATCCCATATGGGTTCCAGTTTGAGTCCCAGATGTTCTATTTCTTATCCAGCTCTCTGCTAGGGCCTGAGAAAGCAGTAAAGGATGGCTCAAGTCCTTGGGACCCTGCATCCATGTGGGAGACCTAGAAGAAGCTCCTATCTTCAGATTGGCCTAGCTCTGGCCATTGTGGCTATTTAGAGAGTGGACCAAAAGATGGAAACCTCTCTCTCTCTCTCTCTCTCTCTCTCTCTGCCTCTGCCTCTCTGTAACTTTGCCTTTCAAATAAATAAATAAATATTTTTAAAAAACTCAGTGCACTGTGCACACCTTCCCCATTAACTTTAGTCAGAGTTGCACACATGGACCTTGCTTTGATGTTTGAACACTGTGTTGGAACCAGTTAGGGAAATGGGTTGTAAAAAGAGAAACAACTGTAGGAGGATGTTTTTAAAGTAATATATGGGGCTATTTTATGGGAAGGAAGACAAGAAATAAGGATGATCAGAGAACTGAGGACAAAGAGCAGACCCAGAATTTCAGCAGCAAACAGCTGAGTTGTATTTATTACTTATCTCAAGGTGGGATCTTATTAAACAATAACTCGAGTCTTTTTGTGGCTTCCCACAAGCATTTGTCCTTGCTTGTGTTGTATCTGGGGTTGTCTTCCAGAATCTGGCCTCCTGGAGTTTCAGAGGTCCAAACTTTTACTCTAGTATGATGGGACCAGGTATCATGGCCTGAGCCCTTTACTAGTCGGCAGGTTCCATGTTCCATAAAGGAATTCCCATCTGAGAAGAGGACCTAGTCTGGATTTTCTAGGGAAGTTTCCTTAAGATCTCTGGCTGCCTATGTCTGCAAGACTACCTGTTCACAAACTTGCCTGGGACTTTCATTACCTCTCAAAGAAAAGTGGCAGGATTAAGAGAGGAGCATGTCTTGATCTGCAGGACCCTCTAGTAATAATGTCTGGTATTTCAAGAGTTATCTGCTTTTTTAAAGATTTGTTTATTTTATTTGAAAGTCAGTGTTACAGAGATGCAGAGAGAGAGAGGTCTTCCATCTGCTGGTTCACTCCTCAGTTGGCTGCAACAGCTGGAACTGAGCCAATCCAAGGCCAGGAGCCAGGAGTTTCCTCCAGGTCTTTCATGTGGGTGCAGTAGCCCAAGGACTTGGGCCATCTTGTGCTGTTTTCCATAGCAGAGAGCTGGACAGAAAGTGGAGCAGCCAAGACTTGGACCAGTGCCCATATGGGATGCTGGCACTGAAGATGATGATTTTTACCTGCTACACCACAGTGCTGGCTCTGAGATGGTTATCTGTTAACCAGAAGCTTCCTTTTGAGGTCAGCAATCCAGTTACATTATGGGGCATATATTCTATTAAGTCCTGAGCCAGGTAAGTTTCATGGCTTTAGGAGTCAGGAGGGTGATTGTAGCCACTGCTGAGAGGCAGGTCGGCAATCCCTTGGCCACTAGATCAAGCTCCTCACTAAGATATCCCACAGATTGTTGAGCTGGTTCTCTAATTTGAGTCAATACTCCTAAAGCCATCCTTTTTTTAACCAATTGAAACACTTAGGTCAGGGGCCTCAAGTAGAGCTCATTTAGGCTGAGTGAAGTCTCATTGGTCTTCTGTGTTCCATACTAGAATATGAGTTCTGGTCATCTGGGTGTCTTTTGCCAGGATCCATCAGTCATTTCAAGTCATTTCCTAGTCCCTCACAAAGGACAGATCCACACGGTAGAGATTAGAGCAGTCTCAGCTCTAAGCAATTAATACAGCCTTAGTCAGCAAGCCTGGCCCCTGAGTCTTAAGACTGGCAGCTGCACTAATTGATTTTAACTGGCTGACAGGGAACTGGTGTTCTGAAGAGAGAGAGGGTTGCTATGAGGGACAGTGAAGCTCTGTGAAAAACAGAGGCATAAGCAGTCACTTGCTCATCCATCTGGTGCGATGATGTGAGGCTGATCAGAGTTGGATTTGAGTTAAACCTGAGTCATGACATCAAGGTATTGTGGGGGAATGAGGACAAGGGTTATCTCAGCTCTCATTTCATGTCAAAGAATTTGTATGCAAACAGGGACAGTGAGCAAAGTGAGATTTATTGATAGCCAGCACCTCCTGCCTCAGCAGTCAGGGGGAGGGCTCCAAGGGAGGAGATGCCAAAGAAGCTTACCAGTGTCTTCCCTTTATAAACATGAAGTGGCTCTCTCTGATTGGCCTCTTTCTGAAAATCTGACCCAGACTTAACCAATCAGGGGAGGATCAAAATAACAGCTATATCAGAAGGTGGGTATTACTATCTTGTCTAGCTTTGGTAAAGCTAAGTGCAGTTAATTGGCCTAAGTGCCTTCCAAATAGGCATAACAGCCTTCCAACTAATAATATGTTATAAGCCTGTGTAACTCCTCACATCCTCATCTCTTTCATTGTGACATCCAGAATATTAGCCAGCCAACTGGCAGGAGACAGAACCCCATGGTCTTGACTGCACATGTCTGAAGTTTCCAATTCACTGAGATAGGAAATGGGTGGGAGAGCAGGTTTGCATTAAAATACCACTGAATCTTCAGTTCTTACTGAAGCTTAGTAAATTGTCTTCATTAATGTTTTTTCATTGTTGAATGTCCTCGAGACCATTTACACAGCATTACATGGTTGGCTTTATATTTTGTTTTAAAGTAATTTTCAATAGAATGGAGATCTATAGAACTATTCATTGTCATGCCAGAAGTCTCCCCAAAAATCATTCAATTTTAAAGTTAGAATGCTAAATATCCTGTAAATTATGTTTTAATTACTGTATTTTAATGATACATCAGTTACTAAAAACAATTAAACTCAATCAGTTGTCAGTCTCCTGTGAGTGACTCTTATTATAATTGATGTGGTTTGGAGGCCCTCAAGAAGCTAAAGTGACACTTATCATAATTTGACATTTTTATTTTAAATTGTGTAGCAATCATCTTCTAGTTCATTAAATAGATGAAATTAGGGCACATGCTGAAAATACCTGAGAATAAACTAGAAAACTATTTCATATTATGTAAAAGATGTCAGGAATTTTAAAATCCAGTGATCCATCATGCAGTTAATTTAGCAGATAAGGCAGAGGAGCTAAAAGGAAGGACTAATAAAAAAATTTGCTAAAGTAATATATTTATATTTGTACATAATGCATCCTTCCTATTTGTCATATAATATTAATTGATAGTTTATAGCATCCATGATTTAAAATTTGCTACATCTTTAAGAAATATCCATCATGTACACTGTGTTCCTGTAAGTACATTTTTCTTTGTAAAGTTTTATTTATTTACTTGAGAGGCATAGTTGCAGATAGAGAGAAATACAGAGAGAGAGGTCTTCCTCTGCTGATTCACCCCCCAAATGGCCATAATGGCCAGAGTTGTGCTGATCCAAAGCCAGGAAACAAGAGATAGTTCCACATCACCCACACAGGTGTAGAAGCCCAAGGACTTGGGCCATCTTCCACTGCTTTCCCAGGTCATCAGCTGGGAACTGGATTGGACGTCAAATAGCTAGGACTCAAACCAGCACCCATATGTGGTACCAGCATTGCAGGCAGATGCTTATCCTACTACACCACAGTTTTGGCCCTCCAGGTGTAGGTTTTTTTAGGGTTCTTATACAATGGTATTTATTTTTCAGGAGTTATAAAAGGTAGATATCATAATGCCCTTATGTAACTGCAGATTTTTAATCATTTCTCTATTTCTCTTCAGTTTTAATGTTTTCTAGTAATCCATCTTATGAGTTACTGTATTGATTTTACCTGTACACTGTATGGGCCAGCCACACCAATTGAACGGAACCTATGGGAGAGAGGGACCTAAAAGAGGGACAAGGGCAAAGAGAATGGAGCCAACACAACAAGGCAGATCAAGGCTCATTTATTCCAATATCTCGGTGGTATTTATACATAACCAGCACAAAGAAGCACAAAGGATTACAACATATGTAAGCAACTTATCAGGGCTCTGGTAATACAGATAATATTAACAGAGTGTTCTTGATTAACATCCTCCTTCGGGATGGGAGTCTGTGACTTTCTTATCCCAAGAACTCCACAAGCCAAGACTGGCCTTGATTTGTCCAAAGGCTGCCTATATCTCCCCCTTTTTGATTTTATTGAGAATGGCCTCTGTCTTAGGTTGCCCTCAGTCATCTCTGTCCTTACCCATCATTGGTAACTCTGGCAGCTTGGCCTAGAGCCCTGTCTTAGGTTGGTACAGGATGCTGAGTTTCTCACCCATCTTTGAGGACCATTCCAGTTTAACATGAGGTGAGAGATGAAATATACAGCCAAATATCAATTATTTTTATTATAAAAGAGGTTTTGTACAAAGCTTTAAATGATGAACCTCAGTTCATACAGATTGTAGCAAAGTTAGCATAAATTGCAGAACACACGGAAAACATCCCATACAAAATAGGAAAAGCAGTTGCAGTCCAGCCAACATTAATAACCAATGAATCCATTGAAACCCTCCAAATGTTAGGGGGTTAGTAATAAACATGTGTTGCATTTCATTTTTGAGTTTATCAATAACAGACTCTATATATGGCATATTGTTAGTAATGTTAAAACAACATCCCCCAGGCACAGATTCACAGCTTATATGATCTTTTAACAGCAAGTAATCAATAGCTGCTCAGTTTAAGAGTACTCCTGAGTGAACTTGATCCAATTCTTCAGCTATATTGGATAGTGCAGTAGCAGTAAGATTGATTGTTTTGGTCACCAGACATGTAAGCCTTTGTAGTCCATGATTATTTCCATAAACCAATCCAGGAACTCCCACTAGCTATATAGCTATGGTAAAGGCAGGTCTCCAGTTAAGATGACAGTATCATCACAGTTCTCAGGTAATGAGTGTCGCTGTCGTGTCTTTGGAAATACAGATGTTAGCACTGGGGCCACACAGCCCAACGAGCAGTTGCGAAAATCATCAGGGGCTAACGATGTAAAAGCAAATTGGTTGCATAAAAATACCCATCCTTTAGGAGCCCATGTCCCATACTACTACCAGATCAGGTCTATTCCATTGATTGGTGATAGGATCCCTCCATTTTACCATTGCTCTTTTCGTAGCTGTTTGTGGATGCCAGTGTCGATCAGCTGCAGAATAACCATCTTTATCCAATGTGAGAAAATTTAAAATGAATAAAGCATGTGAGAACCATTTGTTAGGAGAATGGGCAGAAACCCCAAACTCCCCCTTTTTTATTTTATTGGCACCCAACATGGGGCAAAAATATAAGCAGGTCCATTATCCATTTTGATTTGTTTTGGAGTTCCTAGGGAAGTAAAAACTTGCGAGCAATGAGCAATAACATGTTTTGTAACTTCACCTGTATGTAAGGAAGCAAAATTAATCCAGAACAGGTATTAATAGACACATGTATATATTTTTGTTTACCGAATTCCAGGAAGTGGGTGATATTCATTTGCCATAGTTGATTGGGGAATAAACTGCAAGGATTAATTCCATAATGAGGTACTGGTAACTGAATAGAGCAAGTAGAGCAGGATTTTACAATTTGTTGAGCTTGTTCTCTAGTAATTTTATGTTTTAAATCTAGTGTATGAGTATTTAAATGATGTGAATCGTGATCTTTTGTTGCTGTTTCAATAGAATATACACACAGAGCAGAATCTGCCAAATGATTACCTTCTACCAAAGAACAAAGGAGAAGTAGCAGAGGATTTAGGAAAGAATGAACAAATTTCTAATGAGGCACCAATAGGAACACATATTTACTATCAGTGTATATGTTAACCGCTACATCCAAAGTAGACTGCAATGCAAGTGCAACAGCAGCTAATTCAACTAGCTGTGGAGATGAAAAAGGGGTATTAATAACTACAGTAGCCATCATGAACTACAGAAGCTTGACCAGTGTTAAAACCATCAGTAAATATCAAGGCAGCATTTTTTAAGGGTTGAAAGTTTGTATTTTGTGGGAATACACAGGGATGTTGTCGTAAAAATTGTATTATTTTATCTGCTGGATAGTTATTATGAACTTGTCCTGAAAAAGAAGCTAATGCAAGAGGCCAGTCTTCAGTAAAAGACAGGAGCCATATTAGCTGTTTGTTAGTATATGGTTGACATATACATGTCATCTCTATTCCAAATATCTTTCTACATTCTAGTCTCCCTTTAGCTATAATCTCAGCTATTGCATTGTAATATGGTACAACATTCTTTTTAGGAGTAGCCTATAATATATCCAAAGTAAAGGAGCCTTTTGCTGCAACAGAGCGGTGGGTAAATAATCTGTAATCAAAATAATAAGAATTAAAGGTTGATTATAATCAATATAAAAAACAAAGCTCTGAGATAAGGCTTGTTGTGCCTTTTCCAAGGCCAGCCATGCTGCGCGAGTAAGCACTCATTGAGAGGTAGAGGAACTATCTCCCTTTAGGATATCAAACAAAGGTTTAAGGCCTCCTGTTGTGAGGTGGCTTTCTGTGGAAGTATTTTTTCGTGGGTACACTTGGAAGACTAGATATTGATAAGGATATTAAAGTTGCATTTTCTCAGGGACATGATAAGACCAAAAGCAGATAACTGCTCTTTCATTACTGTCAGACATTGCATCACCAAAAATACCTCGGGTCCAGCTATCAAAATATCATCCATACAGTGTATAATATATAAATTGCTATATATTTTGCGAATTTTTTGAAGGGCAACGTCAACGAATTGTTGGCACAAAGTAGGGCTATTAGCCATTCCTTGAGGTAAGACCCTCCATTGGTATCTTTTCATAGGTTCTTTAAAATTTACTGATGGAACAGTGAAAGCAAATAGGGGCCAATCTTCTGGATATAAAGGGATAGTATAAAAACAGTCTTTTAAATCTATTATTGCAATATAAGAGGGTTTTTTTTTTTTTTTGGAATTGCAGTAGGCAACGGTAGACCTGGTTGCAAAGCCCCCATAATTTCCATAGTAGCATTAACAGCCCTAAGGTCCTGAAGCAACCGCCATCTTTCAGATTCTTTTTGATAACAAAAATAGGACTATTCCAAGGAGAATAAGAGGAAACTATATATCCTGCTATTAATTGTTCTTCCACTAATATCTGTGTAGTTTTTATCTTTTCATGCAGTAAAGGACATTGATCCACCCACATGGGATCATCTGATTTCTATTTTATTTTTTCCGCATGGGGCACAGGTTGATCAGCGGCCATCTAGTGAAACCTGAGCCTTTCCAGTCATGATTAACAGTTAAAGTAATAAAAGATGTAATGCCTGTTGTTTACCTAGACCCTTACCTGGCAAATGACCCTGTTGAAGCATATTAGTGGTAACAACTTCATTTGGACTACACATTAAAGCCCCCATTTTGTGTTAAAACACTCTGCCCCCATAGGTTAATAGGCAGTCCTCCTAGAATATATGATTAAAATGTGTCTGTATTGCCTGTTTTATCTTTCCATTGTAACAACTCTGAACTTTGTTCTAGTCCCTGACTCTGACCAATACATCATAATTGAGTCATGGTAATTTCCTTTTTCCAATTTGTGGGCCAGTTTGCTGCTGAAATAATGGAAACATCAGCTCCAGTATCTAAAAGACCCTTGAATAATTTTCTATTTAATTTTAAGGAAAATTTGGGTCAGTCCTTAGTTACGGGTTGTATCCAATAAGCATCAAAAGATCCAAAACCTTTATTATCTCTGTTATTTAAAAAAGACTTACCAATTGAAGACAAGGGGAGCAGAATCAATTGAGCAATGCGTTGTCCTGGAGTTAAAGTTACAATTACATTATTGGCTTGGGCTATAATTTTTATTTCACCAGTAAAGTCAGAGTCTATAACTCCAGGAAAAACCTGTAACCCTTTCATAGTTGTACTACTTCTGCCCAGTAGACCAAAAACCCAGTTGGAAAAGGACCAAAAATCCCAGTAGAGAGGGCTTGCAGGCCCATCTCAGGGGTCAATATTGTATAGGAGGTGACACTGAGGTCCAGTCCTGCACTACCCTCTGAGGCTCTGTGGAGGGAAATTTTTGGACTTAGGGTGTTCTGTTGAGGAACAAATATCATGGCCCCAAAAATTTGTTGGTTTTGTTGGGATGGGGCCTGGGTCCAGCCCTGCTTCTAGTTTTTTGAGCTTTGTTCTTTTAATGAATTAAATTTTTTTTTAACTTTTATTTAATGAATATACGTTTCCAAAGTACGAATAATGGATTACTATGGCTTCCCCCCCATACCGTCCCTCCCACCCACAACCCTCCCCTTTCCCACTCCCTCTCCCCTTCCATTCACATCAAGATTCATTTTCGATTATCTTAATATACAGAAGATCAGCTTAGTATACATTAAGTAAGGATTTCAACAGTTTGCTCCCACACAGAAACATAAAGTGAAAAATAATAGATGATTTTTTTTAATGATGATGAAATCAGATCAGACCTATTGTCATGTTTAATCCCAGTGAGAGTCAAGTTGGGAGTTGATAGTTTCTTTTCTTTTCTTTCTTTTTTTTTTTTTTTTTTTTTTTTTTACAGAGGATCAGTTTAGTATGCATTAAGTAAAGATTTCAACAGTTTGCACCCCCATAGAAACACAAAGTGAAATATATTATTTGAGTACTCGTTATAGCATTAAATCTCAATGCACAGCACATTAAGGACAGAGATCCTACATGAGGAGTAAGTGCACAGTGACTCCTGTTGTTGACTTTACCAATTGACACTCCTGTCTATGGCATCAGTAATCTCCCTATGCTCCGGTCATGAGTTTCCAAGGCTATGGAAGCCCCTTGAGTTCTCCGA
Source organism: Oryctolagus cuniculus (assembly GCF_964237555.1). NCBI lineage: Eukaryota > Metazoa > Chordata > Mammalia > Lagomorpha > Leporidae > Oryctolagus > Oryctolagus cuniculus. The sequence goes on along the minus strand of NW_027208220.1, from coordinate 352,641 downwards.
CTCTTATCTTGTTTAGACAAGGTCATAGTCAAAGTGGAGGTTCTCTCCTCCCTTCAGAGAAAGGTACCTCCTTCTTTGAAGACCTGTTCTTTCCACTGAGATCTCACTCACAGAGATCTTTTGCCAGAGTGTCTTGGCTTTCCATGCCTGAAATACTCTCATGGGCTTTTCAGCCAGATCCGAGTGCCTTTAGGGCTGATTCTGAGGCCAGAGTGCTATTTAGGGCATCTGCCATTCTATGAGTCTGCTGAGTATCTCACTTCCCATGTTGGATCACTCTCCCCTTTATTTATTCTATTGGTTAGTGTTAGCAGGTACTAGACTTGCTTATGTGCTCCCTTTGACTCTTAGTCCTTTCATTATGATCAATTGCGAACTGAAATTGATCACTTGGACTAGTGAGATGGCATTGGTACATGCCACCTTGATGGGATTAAATTGGAGTCCCCTGGTATGTTTCTAACTCTACCATTTGGGGCAAGTCAGCTTGAGCATGTCCCAAATTATATATCTCTTCCCTCTCTTATTCCTACTCTTATGTTTAACAGGGATCACATTTCAGTTAAATTTCAACACTTAAGAATAACTGTGTATTAATTACAGAATTAAATCAGTCATATTAAGTAGAACAGACAAAAAAACTACTAAGAGGGATAATGTATTAAGTTGTTCATTAACAGTCAGGGCTATGCTGATCAAGTCACCGTTTCCCATAGTGTCCCTTTCACTTCAACAAGTTTCCTTTTTGGTGTTCAGTCAGTTGTCACCGATCAGGGAGAACATATGGTATTTGTCCCTTTGGGACTGGCTTATTTCACTCAGCATGATGTGTTCCAGATTCCTCCATTTTGTTGCAAATGACTGGATTTCGTTGTTTCTTACTGCAGTATAGTATTCTAAAGAGTACATATCCCATAATTTCTTTATCCAGTCTACCGTTGATGGGCATTTAGGTTGGTTCCAGGTCTTAGCTATTGTGAATTGTGCTGCAATAAACATTAGGCTGCAGACCGCTTTTTTGTTTGCCAATTTAAATTCCTTTGGGTAAATTCCAAGGAGTGGGATGGCTGGGTCGAACGGTAGGGTTATCTTCAGGTTTCTGAGGAATCTCCAGACTGATTTCCATAGTGGCTTGACCAGTTTGCATTCCCACCAACAGTGGGTTAGTGTCCCTTTTTCCCCACATCCTCGCCAGCATCTGTTGTTGGTAGATTTCTGAATGTGAGCCATTCTAACCGGGGTGAGGTGGAACCTCATTGTGGTTTTGATTTGCATTTCTCTGATTGCTAATGACCTTGAACATTTTTTCATGTGCCTGTTCGCCATTTGGATTTCCTCTTTTGAAAAATGTCTATTGAGGTCCTTGGCCCATCTCTTAAGTGGGTTGTTGGTTTTGTTTTTGTGGAGTTTCTTGATCTCTTTGTAGATTCTGGTTATTAACCCTTTATCTGTTGCATAGTTTGCAAATATTTTTTCCCATTCTGACGGTTGTCTCTTCACTCTCCTGACTGTTTCTTTTGCAGTACAGAAACTTCTCAATTTGATGCAATCCCAATAGTTAATTTTGGCTTTGACTGCCTGTGCCTCCCGGGTCTTTTCCAGAAACTCTTTGCCTGTGCCAATATCTTGAAGGGTTTCTCCAATGTTCTCTAGTAACTTGATGGTGTCAGGTCGTAGATTTAGGTCTTTAATCCATGTTGAGTGGATTTTTGTGTAAGGTGTAAGGTAGGGGTCTTGCTTCATGATTCTGCACGTGGAAATCCAATTTTCCCAGCACCATTTATTGAATAGACTGTCCTTGCTCAAGGAATTAGTTTTAGATCCTTGATCAAATATAAGTTGGCTGTAGATGTTTGGGTTGATTTCTGGTATTTCAATTCTGTTCCATTGGTCTATCCTTCTGTTTCTGTACCAGTACCATGCTGTTTTGATTACAACTGCCCTGTAGTATGTCCTGAAATCTGGTATTGTGATGCCTCCGGCTTTGTTTTTGTTGTACAAGATTGCTTTAGCTATTCGAGGTCTCTTGTGCCTCCATATAAATTTCAGCACCAATTTTTCCAGATCTGAGAAGAAGGTCTTCGGTATCTTGATTGGTATTGCATTGAATCTATAAATTGCTTTTGGGAGAATGGACATTTTGATGATATTGATTCTTCCAATCCATGAGCATGGAAGATTTTTCCATTTCTTGGTATCCTCTTCTATTTCTTTCTTTAAGGTTTTGTAATTTTCATCGTAGAGATCTTTAACGTCCTTGGTTAAGTTTATTCCAAGGTATTTGATTGTTTTTGTAGCTATTGTGAATGGGATTGATCTTAGAAGTTCTTCCTCAGCCATGGCATTGTCTGTGTATACAAAGGCTGTTGATTTTTGTGCATTGATTTTATACCCTGCTACTTTGCCAAACTCTTCTATGAGTTCCAATAGTCTCTTGGTAGAGTTCTTTGGGTCCCCTAAATAAAGAATCATGTCATCTGCAAAGAGGGATAGTTTGAGTTCTTCCTTCCCAATTTGTACCCCTTTAATTTCTTTTTCTTGCCTAATAGCTCTGGCTAGAACCTCCAGAACTATATTGAATAGCAGTGGTGAGAGTGGACATCCCTGTCTGGTCCCAGATCTCAGTGGAAATGCTTCCAACTTTTCCCCATTCAATAGGATGTTGGCTGTGGGTTTTTCATAGATTGCTTTGATTGTATTGAGGAATGTTCCTTCCAAACCCAGTTTGCTTAGAGTTTTCATCATGAACGGGTGTTGTATTTTATCAAATGCTTTCTCGGCATCTATTGAGAGAATCATATGGTTTTTCTTCTGCAGTCTGTTAATGTGGTGTATCACATTGATTGTCTTGCGCACATTAAACCATCCCTGCATACCAGGGATAAATCCCACTTGGTCTGGGTGGATGATCTTTCTGATGTGTTGTTGCATTCTATTGGCGAGAATTTTATTGAGGATTTTTGCATCTATGTTCATCAGGGATATTGGTCTGTAATTCTCTTTCAGTGCTGCATCTTTTCCCGGCTTAGGAATTAAGGTGATGCTGGCTTCATAGAAAGAATTTGGGAGGATTCCCTCTTCTTCAATTGTTCTGAACAGTTTGAGAAGAATTGGAGTTAGTTCTTCTTTAAATGTCTGGTAGAATTCAGCAGTGAATCCATCTGGTCCTGGGCTTTTCTTTGTTGGGAGGGCCTTTATTACTGTTTCAATTTCTGTCTCAGTTATGGGTCTGTTTAGGTTTTCGATGTCTTCCTGGTTCAATTTAGGTAGGTTGCATGTGTCCAGGAATCTATCCATTTCTGATAGGTTTCCCTGTTTGCTGGCATACAAGTCCTTGTAGTAATTTCTGATGATTCTTTTTATTTCTGTGGTGTCTGTTGTTACATTTCCTTTTTCATCTCTGATTTTATTGATTTGGGTCTTTTCTCTTCTTTTTTGAGTTAGTTGGGCCAATGGGGTGTCAATTTTGTTTATTTTTTCAAAAAACCAGCTCCTTGTTTGGCTGATTTTTTGTAATGTTTTTCTTGATTCAATCCTGTTGATTTCTTCTCTGATTTTAATTATTTCTCTTCTCCTACTAGATTTGGGTCTGGTTTGCTGTAGGTTTTCTAGATCCTTGAGGTGAATAGAAAGCTCATCTATTTGGTGCCTTTCCAATTTCTTGATGTAGGCACCTATTGATATAAACTTTCCTCTTAACACTGCTTTTGCTGCGTCCCATAAGTTTTGGTATGTTGTGCTGTTATCCTCATTTACTTCCAGAAAGTTTTTGATTTCTCTTTTGATTTCTTCTATGACCCATTGTTCATTCAGGAGCATGTTGTTCAATCTCCATGTGTTTGCGTATGCTCTAGGGATTCCTGAGTTGTTCATTTCCAACTTCATTCCTTTATGGTCTGAGAAGCTGCATGGTATGATTTTAATTCTTTTGAATTTGCTGAGACTTGCTTTATGGCCTAGTATGTGGTCAATCCTAGAGAAGGTTCCATGTACTGCTGAGAAGAATGTATAATCTTTAGCTGTAGGATTGAAAGTTCTGTATATATCTGTTAGATCCATTTGGGCTATAGTGTCGTTTAAATCTACTGTATCCTTGTTGATCTTCTGTCCTATTGATCTGTCTATTTCTGAGAGTGGAGTATTGAAGTCCCCCAGTACTATTGTATTGGGGTCTAAGTCTCCCTTTAAGTCCGTTAACAAATCTTTTAGATAAACCGGTGCCCTGTAGTTAGGTGCATATACATTGATAATTGTTATATCTTCCTGTTGAATTGATCCCTTAATCATTATGTAGTGTCCCTCTTTGTCTCTCTTAATGGTTTTTGTGGTAAAGTTTATGGTGTCTGATATTAAGATGGCTACGCCTGCTCTTTTTTCATTTCTGTTGGCATGGTATATCTTTTTCCAGCCTTTCACTTTCAGTCTGTATGGATCTTTGTTGGAAAGATGTGTTTCTTGTAAGCAGCAAATAGATGGGTTTTGTTTTTTAACCCAATCAGCCAAACGGTGTCTTTTAACTGGACAGTTCAGGCCATTCACGTTCAATGTGACTAATGATAAGTGGTAACTTTGCCCTGCCATTTGCCAAAGATAAGTTCTAATATATGCTTTGAATTCCCTGTGATCTTTTGCTGTGAGCTTTCCTTCCTTGGTTTCCTTCCTTTACCTTCTTTCATATTGATGACCGTGTTTCTTTGTTTCTGTGTGTAACACATCTTTAAGCATCTTTTGCAGGGCTGGACGAGTGGCAACAAATTCTTTCAATTTCTGTTTGTTATGAAAAGTCTTTATTTCACCTTCATTCACAAATGATAGCTTTGCAGGATATAATATTCTGGGCTGGCAGTTGTTCTCTCTTAGTACCTGGGCTATATCTTGCCATTCCCTCCTAGCTTGTAGAGTTTCTGATGAGAAGTCAGCTGTGAGTCTGATTGGAGATCCTCTGAGAGTAATCTGACGTTTCTCTCTTGCACATTTTAGGATCTTTTCTTTATGTTTCACTGTGGAGAGTTTAATTACAACGTGCCGTGGTGAGGGTCTCTTTTGGTCGTGTTTATTAGGGGTTCTGTGAGCTTCCTGTACTAGGATTTCTCTGTCCTTCTCCAAACCTGGGAAATTTTCTGCTAATATCTCACTAAAAAGGCCTTCTAATCCTTTCTCCCTCTCCATGCCTTCAGGAACTCCTAGAACCCGAATGTTGGGTTTTTTAATAGTATCCTGAAGATTCCCGACAATATGTTTTAGATTCCTAATTTCCTCTTCTTTTCTTTGGTCTGACTGTATCCTTTCCTGTTCTCTGTCTTCTAAGTCCGATATTCTCTCTTCTGCTTCTCCCATTCTGTTTGTAAGGCTCTCTATTGTGTTTTTCATTTGATCTATTGAATTCTTCACTTCAGTCACTATCCCAGTTTCCTGTTGTACTAGTTGTTTCGTTTCATTTTGATTCCTCCTTAATATTTCATTTTCACGAGAGAGATTTTCTATCTTGTCCATTAAGGATTTCTGTAGTTCAAGAATTTGTTTTTGAGAACTTCTTAATGTTCTTATCAATTTTTTGAGATCTGCTTCTTGCATTTCTTCTATGTCATCATCCTCATAATCTTGAATTGGGGTGTCTTTTTCATTTGAGGGCTTCATGGTGACTTCCTTGTTTTTATTACCTTGGTTTTTGCGTTTGTTATTTGTCATATTGGAGATATTTGGTTTCTTCACTGTGGTGCTTTTTCTTGTTATACTATGACTCTAGATTAAGTGGACTATCTGTTTTTGATGGAGCCTTAGGGCTTGAGATGGGTGTGGCCTGAGAGCTCTGTTTGGTGTGCCAAAGGTGACACTCCCAGGTTAGGCGTGGTAAACCTCTCTCTCTCTCTCTCTCTTTTTTTTTTTTTGATTCAACAGGGAAGTTATTCTGCACAGCTGAACAAAGTTGGAGGTAGTTAGCAGGCAAATGATATACCCACAGGAGCCAGAGATCAGAAGCTCTTTCCCAAGGACCACACAGGGAATCTGTTCGGCCCTTAGAGTGGGCTCAAATTCTCCTTCAGTCTCCCACTGGGTTGCCAAAGTTACGGAATTGTAGCGTCTCTGGAGAGTGCTCACGTGAATTCCGTGAGTTCTCTCCCCCACCGTCTCTTTTTTCACAGTCTCAGTTCAGTAGCACCATAAATTTACTAAGTCCTAATCTCCTGTTAATTCGCCCCACCCAGAGTCAGGTTTTACTGCTAGGCTCAGGGCCGGTGCAGACCTGAGGTCGCTCTGCTTATGACGTATGTCCAAGATGGCGCCTGCTCTTTGTCTTGCTCGCCCTTGAGAGGTGAGCGGAGAGAGAGAAACCCGTGTCCATACCAGTCACCTTTTTTTTTTTCCCTCTCTCTCTCTTCCAGTTAGCTTGGTGAAGTCCCCCCCGCCCCGGGGGTCGTTCCCTCTAGTCTCCTCTCTCCGCTTGCCTGCCGGTGTCTCGGGTTATTGAGGTTCGGCTCACCTCGCGTTCCAGCGCTGGTGTGTTGAGTCTGCCGCTGATGTCCCGAACTGTGGGCTCCCACGCTCTCCACGCAGGTCTGCTCCCCTTCCAGCGCCGATGTGTGGACTCGGAGCCCTGGACTTCCCAAGTCTCCCCGCTGTTGCACTCCCCTTCGAGCACTTGCGCGCAGACCCTGCAGCTTGCGCAGCTCAGTCCCGTGGCTCGGCTTCCGCGGCTCAGTCCCGCGGCTCGGTCCTGCGGTTCGGCTTTCGCGCGCGGTGGGCGACCTTGTTCTCCCAGTAGGTCCTCCGATTCACGCCCACTGGATCCAGAAGAGTTTTGTCTGCAATATTTTCCTGGTTCTTTTTTCTGAGGCTACCGTAACTCCCCTTTTATTAAACTAAATTTTCCCGGACTATCGGTGCGCGCCCTCACTATTCCGCCATCTTCAGCGGAAGCCAGAGAGAACAATCTTCGAATTAAATTTTTTTTAATCAGTTTTGGAGTGACATTCATTGGCCCTATGCCTTCCCCTTTTGCACCGGGGACAAATCCCAGAAGTCTTATTTTGATCTTTAACTTTCAGACAATTTTTTCACACATGTCCCTGCTGCCCACATTTATAGCACCCTCATTTATTGGGCATAACCCTCCTCGTTGATTTTTGTAATGACATACCAAGCAGAGTGGCAGGTCCTGAATGTCTCTTTTTAAATGAATACATTTTGCTAATTCCTCATCAAAGAGACTATCACAGAACACCTCAGCCACAGTAGCCAATCAATCCATGTTCATGTTGTACTTATGTTTTGTAGAATTTACAATACTGTGGTCATCACTAGGTAATCTTTACAGAGCACCAGAAAAGGATCCATATTGAGAATTATACATCATTAATAATCATCATGGGCATGTTTATTTAGATTGACTACGTGTTCCCCTGGGATGAAACAGCAGCAGCAGAGGCTTGCTCTGGCTCCCTCTTAAAGCCCCCAAGGACAAGGGTGGCTCATTGCCAAGATTTTAGGCAAGCAGTGCATCCCATCCCAGATCTTGGCCAGAGAGCCAAGACACGAAGCATGCCCACCTGTTTATTAGAAACATTCCTTTATCCTCCTCCCTGGGAACTGGCCAGGCTCCCAAGGAGCATGAGGTTATCTGGCAGACAAGTTACTTGTTTATCAGAGCCAAACCTAGATACAAGCCTCTCCATTTCCAAAATCTGTCCTTACATTTTGTCCTAGGGTTGCATTGAGGTGTAGGCATAAATAACATGGGCTCGTTGCATCATAAGAATACAATACAGGCCGGCGCTGTGGCTCAATAGGCTAATCCTCTGCCTTGTGGCACTGGTACACCGGGTTCTAGTCCCGGTCGGGGCTCTGGATTCTGTCCTGGTTGCCCCTCTTCCAGGCCAGCTCTCTGCTGTGGCCCAGGAGTGCAGTGGAGGATGGCCCAAGTGCTTGGGCCCTGCACCCCATGGGAGACCAGGGTAGGCACCTGGTTCCTGCCTTCGGATCGGTGCGGTGCACTGGCCGTAGCGTGCCGGCCACGGCGGCCATTGGAGGGTGAACCAATGGCAAAAGGAGGACCTTTCTCTCTATCTCTCTCTCTCACTGTCCACTCTGCCTGTCAAAAAAAAAAAAAGAGAATACAATACAAAATTTTTATACAAGTATACATCCAGTAATCAAACACAATAATATTCAACAAATTTTAAGGATAAATTGAAACATATCTGAGGGGGAATTAGCCTCTTGGGCACCCATGTCAGGACATAAAAAACATCACCGTTCCAATATAACAACCCAAGCTGCTGCAGACAGCCTGAGGATGGGCAAGACAATCCCATGGCATGGAGATCTGAGGCATTGTTACTTGCTAAACAAACATGTTGAGGTGCACACAGTCCAATTAACGAATGCGTTAACATTTTGCATTACTCTAAAACTAGTGATTTTGTGTTTCATTAAGTTTTTGCAACATTTCTTTTTGATAAGACAACAAATTTTTCAGTGGATGGAACACGGTGGGTAACCATTTAGCCATAATGATAGTAGCCTCTTCTTATCTGTAATTATTACATTCTTGTAGTTTCATGGAATCTTAACCATTTGTGGCATATTTTGATTTACATTCTTTTTGTAAAGCAAACCAAGCATAATCTGCCCAAGCATTCCTATCAACAATAGGGGCAGAGCTAGTACATAATACAAAAACAGAATGAGTAGTCCAGACACTTTATCACCACAATTCCTCATTTCACATAGTAGTATTAACTTTACAAAGGTAACATTTACTTCAACTGAAATATTTAAATGTAGAGTGGGGGGTGTCCAGTGTACACTGATTTATATTTTCCACTCCCAGAGTAAGTAGTTACATTTTCATTCACAACACCATCTTTAGCAAACCAAGGACTAACTTTTCAACAGCACTGATAAATTGCTCTATGGTTTGTTTCTTTAACCCTATTTCCTGCATCTGCAATAAAGTTTTTACAGCTTTTATGGCTTGCTTACCTTGTTTTTACAGCCTTTATCATGGCTTGCTTTGTTTCTTAAATGCGCATTTAAATCTTTTCTGAGCAAATCCCATTGTTGCTCATCCAGGACTCCTTCTTCTGCAAACCAAGGACTGACTATTCCTATGGCATCAATGAACTGTTCTATGGCTCACTTTTTTTTAACCCTATCCCCTGTGCCTGTAATGGAGTCTTTATTGCCTTTATCATGGCCTGTTTACTTTGTTCTTGTCCCATAATTTCCCCTTACACACCTGATCCAGAGGCAAGCAGTATTGGGTACTTGTCTTCCTTTCATTATTCTGTTATTGCTGCAGTCTTTTTCTTGTTGGGGTGGGTGATCCTCACTTCATTTCCCTCATGCTCAGGTCCCTGTTTGGGCACCACTTGTGCAGGCCAGCTGCACCAGTCGAATGAAACCTAAGGTAGAGAGAGGGACCTAAAAGAGGGACAAGGGCGAAGAGAACGACAAGGCAGATCAAGGCTCATTTATTCCAATGTCTCGGTGGTATTTAAACATAACCAGTACAAAGGAGCACAAAGGATAACAACATATGTAAGCAACTTATCAGGGCTCTGGTAACACAGATAATTTTAACAGAGTGTTCTTGATTAACATCCTCCTTCAGGATGGGAGTCTGTGACTTTCTTATCCCAAGAACTCCACAAGCCAAGACTGGCCTTGATTTGTCCAAAGGCTGCCTACAGTACACAACACCAAGATATTCCTATTTTAGTTGTATATGTGTACACAGATGTGTGATGTGTGTGTGTGTGTGTGTGAGAGAGAGAGAGAGTGCATGTGCCCATATTAGAGAGATAGCACTGAAAATACAATGAGGATCCCCAGCCATCATTTCAAACACCACCTGTGAGCTGGCTGTCGATGAAGCAGACCACTGGTTTCTATTCCACTGTTGTGAGTTGAAAAGTTTCTCCCCCAAAATTCAAATCTTAAAGCCTTAACTCCCAATGTGACTTTATTTGGAGAAAGAGCCTTATAAGAGGTTAGTAAAGTCAAATGATATAAAAATGTGAGGTCCTAGTCTGAACTGACTTGTGTCCTTATAAGGACACATGTTGTGATGACATGCACAGAAGAAACATACCACATGAAGACACAGCAATGTGGTAGCTGAGTTGGAAAACAGGGAAGGAGGCCTCAGGAGAAACCAAGCCTGCAAGCGCCTTGACCTTGGATTTCCAGTGTATAGAACTAGGAAAACTAAATGTCTGTAACTTAAAGCACCCTATTTATGATAATATGGTGACCCTGGAAAAGAAATACAGCCCCACTTCAGCCTGATTTACCTGCAGCCACCAAGAGAGCTCACACAATGTGTTATCAGGAATACAGGCGTTAAAAGTGGTGGATTCAGGAGTTATAAAGCCAAAGCCAGAAATAGAGAGAAGAAAGGCAAGAGGTACAAAAAAATGAAAAATTATTTATAGAAACCTAGATTTAGGGGAAATTAATTATAAAACTGAATAAATTATATATTCATGTTTTTGAAAAGTCCATGATTTGATCCAAATAGAACTCTAAAATTTAATTTAAAATTATATAATCAGAAAAATAAAAAAGACCTGGCTTGACTTTTGTGTTTCTACAGCATGAGATCTAAGTCCACTTTCACAGCTTTTGAACTATTTTTCTTTCCAAAACTTTATGGGATAACCAGTAGTGTGACTGAAATCAAGGTCCTACATGTTCTTCCACTAAATTGAAGAAAGGTACTACCTATGGTCTTAGGAAAGTTAGTAAAAATAAAATAGAAGAAAATTAAATGTATTTATTTGGTACTCTTTACTTAAACAACGTTTTAATTTTCTATAGTCAAATATACTAATATATATATATATATATAGGTGGACAGAGAGGCACTAACCATAAGTAATGGATTAAAATTAAGGTAAATATTTTTTTTTGACAGGCAGAGTGGACAGTGAGAGAGAGAGAGAGAGAGACAGAGAGAAAGGTCTTCCTTTTGCCGTTGGTTCAGCCTCCAATAGCCACCGCGGCTGGTGCACTGCGGCCAGTGCACCGCTCTGATCCAATGGCAGGAGCCAGGTGCTTATCCTGGTCTCCCATGTGGGTGCAGGGCCCAAGCACTTGGGCCATCCTCCACTGCACTCCCTGGCCACAGCAGAGAGCTGGCTTGGAAGAGGGGCAACCGGAACAGGATCCGATGCCCCAACCGGGACTAGAACCCGGTGTGCCGGCGCCGCAAGGTGGAGGATTACCCTAGTGAGCCATGGTGCCAGCAAGGTAAATATTTTGAAGTTACAAATTCACTAGGTAAAAGAAGCCTCCACAAACCCAGATCACAACACCCCCTACTTTGATCAACATAGGCAATGATATAATGCCCATCCAGAAAACCATCATCCCCTTCAAAAAAAAATAAAAAGGACAGACAGAACTTTAAGCCCTCAACCTCACCACAATCAACCAGCACAATGGATTGCAAATATCAGACAGCAAACTGACAAACTGACCAATTCTGAACATAATGGAAGATAGGATCCACATGGGAATTAGACAAACTAAAAAGTTCAATGAGATTGGAGGATTTCAGACAATAATGATACTCTCATGGTGTCACTCAGGATTATTGCTTGCAAGTAACAAAATATTACTTACAATGAGTTCAGAAGGTGATTGCTTGGGGCATTAATTATCAGAACTATTGGAAAAGCAAAGACACACCACCATCTGGTTTTAAGAAATGATCTCTAGGGGCCAGCACTGTGGCACAATGGGTTTAAGCCTGATCCTGCAGAGCCAGTATCCCATATGGGCACTGGTTTGAGTCCCAGCTGCTCCATTTCTGAGCCATCTCCCTGCTAATGTGCCTGGGAATGCAGCAGAAGATGGCCCAAGTCCTTGGGCTACTGTACCCAAGTGGGAGATTTGGAAGAAGCTCCTGGATCCTGGCTTCAGATCATCTCAACTCTGGCCACTGCAGTGGCCATTTGGATGGAAGATCTCTCCCTCTCTTTCTCCTTCTCTCTCTCTCTCTCTCTCTATATATATATATATATATATATAATATATATATAATTTATATATATATAAAACTCTTTCAAATAAGTAAAATAAAGCTTTTTTATAAAAAGAAAAAGAAATGGCCCCTAAATGCACACCACAAACCCATGTTGTTAAGAAGATGCTGTGCAATAGAAAATGGCTCAAGTGCTTGGACCCCTGCACCCACTTGGGAGACCTGGAAGAAGCTCCTGGCTCCTGGCTTCAGATCTGCACAGCTCTGGCCATTGCGGCCAATTGGGGAGTGAACCATCAGATGGAAGACCTCTCTCTCTCCCTCTCTCTCTGCCTTTCCTCTTTCTGTGTAACTCTTTGAATCTTTTTTTTTCTTTTGACAGGTAGAGTGGACAGTGAGAAAGAAACAGAGAGAAAGGTCTTCTTTTTTCCATTAGTTCACCCCCCAGTGGCCACCACGGCTGGTGTGCACCGCACTGATCTGCAGCCAGGAGCCAGATGCTTCCTTCTGGTCTCCCATGCAGGTGCAGGGCCCAAGGACTTGGGCCATCCTCCACTGCACTCCCAGGCCACAGCAGAGAGCTGGACTGAAAGAGGAGCAACTGGGACAGAATCTGGCACCCCGACTGGGACTAGAACCAACCCGGGGTGCCAGTGCCACAGGAGGAGGATTAACCTATTGAGCCATGACACCAACAAACTCTTTGAATCTTTAAAAAAAGATTTAAAAATGACATCAGTCTTAAAAAAAAAAAGAAAAAAAAAGAAGATGCTGTGAAGAATCACACTTAGATCTGGATCAAGAAGCTATCTGAACAATCTGAACAATCTGTTGCTCACCCAAGTAGAACTTCTGTAAAATTTCCCAGAAGATCTGATCGCTCCTTTCATAGCTACCATTTAAGACTTAGTTCATCTGCCAGACAGAACTTTTGCCACATCATGGATTCAAGTTACAAGGATATCTGGTTTCTTATTCTATATGAAATGATCTCAGAGCCAGTGCTGTGGTGCAGCAGGTTAAAGCCCTGGCCTGAAGCGCCGGCATACCATATGGGTGCCGGTTCTAGTCCCAGCTACACCACTTCCCATCTAGCTCTCTGCTATGGCCTGGGAAAGCAGTAGAGGATGGCCCAAGTCTTTGGGCCCCTGCACCCATGTGGGAGACTGGGAAGAAGCTCCTGGCTCCTGGCTCCTGGCTTTGTATTGGCTCAGCTCTGGCCATTGCAGCCATCCAGGGAGTGAACCAGTGGATGGAAGACCTTTCTCTCTCTCTCTCTCTCTATAACTCTTTCAAATAAATAAAACAAATCTTTATTTTTTAAAAAAGAAAGACATGATCTCAGACTTACAGGTTAAATCAAGAGAAATATGTTCTTTCACTGTATTGGAGAATGTAAATACAACATCACTGTGACTGGGTTAAATTGCAGTATAGGGAGTACTATGCTCCATTCAGTCTCTAGGTGAGAATCTGTTCCTTGACACTTCCAGCTCTGGTAACATCTGGCATTACATGTGATCACATCACTCCCATCTTTGCCTTTACAATGATATCAAATTCTCTCTCTCTTTTTTTAAAGATTTTATTCATTTATTTGACAGGCAGAGTTACAGACAGTGAGAGAAAGAAAGACAGAGAGAAAGGTCTTCCTTCCACTGGTTCACTCCCCAAATGGCCACAATGACCGGAGTTGCACCAATCTTAAGCCAGGAGCCAGGTGCTTCCTCCCAGTCTCCCACGTGAATGCAGGGGATGAAGCACTTGGCCCATCCTCCACTGCTTTACCAGGCTACAGCAGAGAACTGGACTGGAAGAGGAGCAACAGGGCTAGAAAGGGTGCCCATATGGGATGCCAGCACCACAGGTGGAAGATTAACCTAGTGTGCCATGGCACTGGCCCTTCTCCTCTTCTTAATGTGTAAATCTCCCTTTGCTTTTGATTTATGAGCACATAAGTGATTATACACAGGGTTCACATGGAAAAACCTGGTTAATGTAATCTCAAAATCATTAACTTTATTTCACATTCAAAAACATCTTTCAAAATAATTCAGCATTTCTTGCTTGCATGGATTAAGAGATGTTATCTTTGGAGGCCAATATTCAGGTTTCCTCTTCTAGAAAGGATATGTTAACTTTTAAGTTTATATCATGAGGAAAGGTTTGCTAGAAAGGGATTGGAATAGGTTGAAAGAGATTCATTACATATTATCTAGTAAACTTCTTGATAGGAAAATAAACTGACACATCCCATCAATGGACCAACAAGACAATAGAAAGTCAGAAACCAGCCTCAGCCTTAGCTCAGAGGCTTAGAAAATCACAAGGTTAGCTGGGAGGCTACACGATATCCTCAGCTACCTAATAATGGGGAAAATTATACCCCCATCACCTGGGAGCTTCCCCAGATGCAGAAGACAGAGTAGAAGCCCAGAAAACCAGCTAACCTAATTAAACTGCCATTTCCACCAACAGATGAATGGAGTGAAAATGTGACACACATGAATTCTACTCTTCTTACAAAAGAGGAAATGATGTCACTTAGGATAACATATATGAACACAGAGAGCATTATAAGTGATGCAAGCCTGGCACAGAAAGACAAATACATGAGTTTGTTTATATGTGTATTTTGTAGAAGTAAAAATCATGTAGGTATATGGGCAAGAATATATATTAGATGGTGCAGGGTGGAAGTGGGAGTAGGGATAAGAAGAGACGGTGCTCTAGGGAAATATAATTTTCAGTAGAAGGTTAGTTTCTTTGTCCTACTGCACAAGACAGATGATTAAACTGTGTTGAATTTTTCAAAACTGCTAGGAGTGGCTTTTTTAAAAAGTACATAAAGTGATAGATATGTTCAAAGCCTGATTTGATAATTCTGTGATAAAACATGTGATAAAACACATCTATCAAAACTTCAGACTTTGCTCACAAACGTGCAAATATTTGTCAGTTGAAAATAAAGGTTTCAGGGACCTGAAACCTGTGTAGCAGGTTAAGCCGTTGCCTGCAGTGTTATCATCCCATATGGATGCCAGTTTGAGTCCCAGTTGATTCACTTCTTTTTTTTATTTTTTTAACTTTTATTTAATGAATATAAATTTCCAAAGTACAGAATATGGATTACAATGGCTTCCCCCCCATAACGTCCCTCCAACCCGCAACCATCTCCTTTCCCACTCTCTCTCCCCTTCCATTCACATCAAGATTCATTTTCGATTCTCTTTATATACAGAAGATCAGTTTAGCATACATTAAGTAAAGATTTCAACAGTTTGCTCCCACACAGAAGCATAAAGTGAAAAATACTGTTTGAGTACTCGTTATAGCATTAAATCTCAATGTACAGCACACTAAGGACAAAGATCCTACATGAGGAGTAAGTGCACAGTGACTCCTGTTGTTGACTTAACAAATTGACACTCTTGTTTATGGCATCAGTAATCACCCTAGGCTCTTGTCATGAGCTGCCAAGGCTATGGAAGCCCCCTGAGTTCACCGACTCTGATCATATTTAGACAAGGCCATGGTCAAAGTGGAAGTTCTCTCCTCCCTTCAGAGAAAGGTACCTCCTTTGATGACCCATTCTTTCCACTGGGATCTCACTCATGGAGATCTTTCATTTAGGTTTTTTTTTCCCCCAGAGTGTCTTGGCTTTCCATGCCTGAAATACTCTCATGGGCTTTTCAGCCAGATCCGCATGCCTTAAGGGCTGATTATGAGGCCAGAGTGCTGTTAGGACATTTGCCATTCTATGGGTCTGCTGTGTATCTCACTTCCCATGTTGGATCATTCTCTCCCTTTTTGATTCTATCAGCTAGTATTTGCAGACACTATTCTTGTTTATGTGATCCCTTTGGTTCTTAGTCCTATCATTACGATCAACTGTGAACAGAAATTGATCACTAGGACTAGTGGGATGGCATTGGTACATGCCACCTTGATGGGATTGAATTCGAATCCCCTGGTATGTTTCCAACTCCACTGTTTGAGGCAAGTCAGCTTGAGCATGTCCCGAATTGCACATCTCTTCCCTCTCTTATTCCCACTCTTATATTTAACAGCAATCACTTTTCAGTTAAGTTTCAGCACTTAAGAAGAATTGTGTATTGATTACAGTATTCAACCAAAAGTATTAAGTAGAACAAACAAAAAAATACTAAGAGGGATAACATATTAATCTGCTCACAGTTGATTCACTTCTAATTCAACTCCAACTCCAGCCATAGTGGCAATTTGGGAAGACAAACAGTGGATGGAAGATCTCTCCCTCTTCTTCTGTGTGTGTGTGTGTGTGTGTGTGTGTGTACCTCTGCCTTTCAAATAAATACAATAATTCTTTTTTAAAAAAAGAAAGAAAAAGAAAAGTTTGCTTAAAAAAGAAATAAAATAAAAATTTTAAAGGTAAAAGATCTGGGTGAGCATTGTGGTGCAGTGGGTAAAGTCACTATTTGTGATGCTGCATTTCATATCTGAATGCCTGATTTGAGTTCCCACAACTTTTCTTTTCCAACTCAGCTTCCAGATAAAGCACTTGGGTGGAGGAGGGATAATAGTAAAAGTACTAGAATGGTTATCAACTTCATGGGAGATTTAGATGGAATTCCTTGCTTTTGGATTTAGTCTG
Source organism: Oryctolagus cuniculus (assembly GCF_964237555.1). Taxonomy (NCBI): domain Eukaryota; kingdom Metazoa; phylum Chordata; class Mammalia; order Lagomorpha; family Leporidae; genus Oryctolagus; species Oryctolagus cuniculus. Next base: position 336,019 of record NW_027208220.1, on the reverse strand, counting down.
GTCTGGCCACATCTATTGTGGGTAACTGAGAATTGAAACAGTGAGTGAAAGATCTCTTTTTCTCCCCCTCTGTTGGGGTACACAAGTAAAAGGAAAGAGAGGATACAAGGACTCTTCCTCTGAAAAGTGCTTCCAGGACAATTCAGTATCTTTTCTTTATTTATAAGAATTACAACAGCCTATTGTACAGTGCATGCATGTGTTCATATAACTAAGGTTTCTCTGAAGCATGTGTAGCAAAACATATTAGATATGTTAGAGTCCGAACGCCCACCGCCCGAGGGACGTCTCCAAAAGACCTCTCTCATGCAAATTGCAAAGGATTTTATTTTTATTTTTCCAGCATGATGGGGCTCTCTGGTCAGACCAGAACAGAGCAGCCTTGAGGAACTACAGCATAGGGTTTGTAAAGGCAAAAACTGCAAAATCGGGAGGGAGGGAATGTACGGTTGCTATACACGGTTGCTAAGATCAAAAGAGAGTACAAAAAATCCAAAGAGAGTACATAGTTACTGGGGTCAACATAACCTAAGACCTAAGTGAAACCAATATTCATCATTATCTTGACTATACCAGTCACAATTGTACAATTATCATTTATGATCTTGACATTAATTCACATTATATGTAAGACATAGACAAATCACATCTTTATCATTAACCCAGGTACAACCTTTCTACTTTCAAGCTTGAGCAATCATGCTAGTGGGTTTTTGTGCTCTGCCAAGGGTGATGTAGTGCACTGCTATTGTCCGACTATTTGAGATCATAGTTGCAAACCAGAGTCTCATGGTGGGGGTTACTTTCCCAGAATGCAGTCTCAAGTGCTTCAAAATGGAGTCCCTACTGTCAAGGTGCTACTTCAGATACACATGTCTGGGAAATCAGCTACATGTCCTTGTGGAGACAATGTTCCCACAAGGGTTCAATGCTCTTTTTGTTAGAAGGTCATAAACTACCCTTAATCAGTCCCTGTGGTCACACTCTGTCTTCTAGGAAGAAAATATCTTCACTAAGAGTGCTTTGGCAGAAAGCTTTTTTCCAGATTTCTCCCTTTTCTTGTTTTATAAATGTTTATTAGCAATATGATTTTGGCAGTAATTTTGCTTTTTGCATTCAGCTGCCACACTGTGTTCAGGATAAATGTGTTCTCAACTGAGAGCGCTTTGGCAGAATTTTTGCTCTCTACATTCTGCATCCCCCCCACTTTTTTTTAAAATAAATGTCAGTAATATGATTGCTTAAAGCAAAGATTGCATCCTTTACAAGTGTTAGTCAAAGATGGGATGCAATGAAAGAAGCAGCATATCAGGATCAATGAGGCTATGGCAAGGCAACCATAGAAAACAATTGTTTTAACCAGATGGTGTTCTTGAATAGAGATGGAAAAAGGCAACATAAGACAGCATAATAACAACAATGAGTTCTTTTGCCAATTGAATCATTATGGCTATCAAAAGTCTCAGGGGTTTCTTCTTGGTGTTCTTGTTGAAGCAACCACTGAGCTGAAGCAAGTAGTGACTTGAGGTCTCCCCAGGTAACCACTTGTCTGTCAGGTCAAGGAGGTCTCCGACAGTGAGATATTGTCTCTCTTTTCTTGAACCCAAGTTGAAACTGAGGGATCAGGTCCTGAAGTCCTTGAGGCAGCTCATGATGTCATGCAGGGTGAACACAACAAGCAAGAATCCACACAGGTCCTATGGGAGAGAGAACAGAGTCACACGATCTCCCCCACATTAGTAGTGGTTTTGGTCCTTTCCGTGTTGGTTCAGGAGTTTGTTTATAATCCACTAATGGACAATGGTGCAGCTTTTGAGGGGCAAAAATGTTTCCTTGCTTGGGCTTCCTCTGTTCAAAAACTGCCTGAAGGGTAAGATAAATGATTAAGTGTAAATAAAATAATAGACATTGCTTGATTAATTTGTACTGCAATGTTTACCCCTTTCTTTAATTGTTTGTGTAAAAAGGTTTTAACAGTGTGATGTGGTGGAGTGGGGAGGGGGGCGGGGAAGGAGGGGAGGGAGCCGAGGAGGAAGATGGTGGAGAGCTGGAGGCTGGCGTGCCGCGACCCGGGAGGACTAAGCGGGAGCGGGACCAGCTGTACTAGAGTGCTACTCGGACGTGTCGGTCCACGGAGGAGATGATCGCCGGTCGCGTCCGCACGGACGCCTACCGCCTGGGGATCCTGCGGAACTGGGCAGCGCTGCGAGCGAAGACGGTGCTGGATGTGAGCACGGGCACCGGCATTCTCAGCGTCTTCTGTGCCCAGGCCGGGGCCGGCGCGTGTACGCGGTGGAGGCCAGCGCCATCTGGCAACGGGCCCGCAAGGTGGTGCGGCTCAACGGGCTGGAGGACCGGGTGCTCATCCTGCTGGGGCCGGTGGAGACAGTGGAGCTGCCAGAGCAAGTGGATGCCATCGTAAGCGAATGGATGGGCTACGGACTCCTGCACGAGTCCATGCTGAGCTCCGTGCTGCACGCGCGGACCAAGTGGCTGAAGGAGGGCGGGCTTCTCCTGCCGGCCTCTGCCGAGCTCTTCGTAGCCCCCATCAGCGACCAGATGCTGGAATGGCGCCGAGGCTTCTGGAGCCAGGTGAAGCAGCACTATGGCGTGGGCATGAGCTGCCTGGAGAGCTTCGCCACGTGCTGCCTCATGGGCCACTCGGAGATCGTGGTGCAGGGCCTGTCCGGCGAGGATGTGCTGGCCCGGCCCCAGCGCTTTGCTCAGCTTGAGCTGGCCCGCGCCTGGAGCAGGAGCTGGAGGCTGGCGTTGGTGGGCGCGACGGTTCGGCGCCCCTGCACGGCTTTGCCATCTGGTTCCAGGTGATCTTCCCTGGAGGGGATTCGGAGAAACCCCTGGTGCTGTCCACCTCGCCTTTTCACCCGGCCACACACTGGAAGCAGGCGCTCCTCTAGTTGAATGAGCCGGTGCAAGTGGAGCAAGACACGGACATTTCTGGAGAGATCACTCTGCTGCCCTCCCAGGACAACCCCCGCCGCCTGCGCGTGCTGTTGCGCTACAAAGTGGGGGAACAGGAGGAAAAGACCAAAGGCTTTGCCATGGAGGACTGAGCGCCGCTTTTTCTCCCAGCGACCTCCCAAGGCGGCCTGACCTGAGGAGGAGAGGTGTAGGGAGGTTGGAGGAGAAAGGGCGATCCCACGTGCAAGTAGGGGGCAATGTCTGCTCCCTTTTCCCTCAGGGCTGCTGGGGCAGGAACCTGACTTCAGTCTCCCTTTGAGGAGATTCTTCTAACGGTTTTATTTTTTTTTTTTCTACAAAGTGGTCCCCTCCCCACCCTTCAACCAAGAGATACACCATGCTTGTTAGTGGGCGTTTAAGCCTCAAAAGCATGTGGTACCGAGCATTTGGGTTTCCATTTCTTTTATTTCACAGGAAAAGCAAATACACGAATGTAAATGGCAGTTTATGAAGGGTCCATGCACACACCTGACACTTCTCAGAAGGGTGAAAAATTTCAGTGAAACTCATTGTCACTTTAATATCTCTAGAGCCATATTTTCTGTCTCTGAATTCCCCCTTTTCCTGGGTGCCTCTAGGCTATGATCCTTGTTTCTAATTTTTTTTTTAAATAAACGACTACTGGTACTAAAGAAAAGATGAGAAAAAAAAGAGTGTGATGTGGTGCTGGCACTGTGGCTTAGCAGGTAAAGCTGCTGTCTGCAGTGCCAGCATCGCATATGGGTGCCTATTTGAGTCCTAATTGCTACACTTCTGATCAAGCTCTCTGCTGTGTCCTGGGAAAGTAGTACACAATGGCCCAGGTCTTGGGCCCCTGCATCCATGTAGGAGACCGGAAGAAGCCCCTGGCTCCTGGCTTTGGGTTGGTGCAACTCTGATTGGCTGTTGTGGCCATCTGGGGAGTAATCCAGTGGATGGAAGACCTCTCTCTCTCTCTTTCTGTCTCTCTCTCTCTCCCTCTCTGCCTCTGTAACTCTTTCAAATAAATAATAAAAAATCTTTTTTTTTAAAGTGCGATTTGCATGCTCTACAATAGCTTGGCCTGTAGCATTATAGGGAATACCATGTTTTAGTTTGATGTCCCATAAACAACAACAGCTGGAAAATATATCTGAAGTGTATGTGGGAAGCATTATCAGTTTTTAATTGGCTAGGTTTATCCATGACAGCCATTGCCATGAGTAGATGTTTGATAAAAAGATAAGTCGATTCACCTTTAAGGAGGTGGCCCAAATATAAACAGTATGAGTCAATGACAACATGTAGGTAAGAGAAAGGCTTAAGTAACAAACATTGAGTAAAACCCATTTGCCAAAGTTCATTAGCTTAATGTGGATTAGCTGCAGTAAAAGGAAAATAATGAGTTGTTTGAGCACACTGAGTACAGTTAGAGTTAATGGGGCATGCTTCTTCTGATGGGTATGTGTAACTGTTTATGAAGAGATTTTGCAGATTAAAGAAAAATTCATGACTTTGCAAAAGATCTGTAAAAAGAGCAGCAACAAGAAGAGCATGATCAGCACACTGATTACCCTCTGATAATATACTGGGGAGAGGTGAATGACTGTGAATATGTGCCATGTATAAAGGATGATGGGGTTTAGTGAATAATGTCTGAAGTGTAGGGGGAAAATTGAGTAAATTAAGATCAAGTGTCAGGTGGAGAAATAAATTGGCAACATATTGGGAGTCAGTGATTAAATTTGAAGGTTGAGAGTTAAATAAACATACAGCCAAAACTATTGCAACTAATTCACTATGTTGTGTTTTTTTGGGGGGAATAAAGTGTATTTAACAACCCAATATTGTTTCTGTTAATAAGTAATAACACCCTTATATGGAGAATCATCAGAAAATATTGTCAAGGCTTGAGGGTAGGGGTTTTAGAGATAATGGAATGGAAAGAGGTAAAGTAGATAGAAGAGTTACATGGAGGGGGTGGGTCCTTAGGAAGGTTATGATACTGTTAGAACAATTTGATAAGTTAATTGAAATGGAGCAAATATTCATATTCCTGTTTTGAGAAGGGAACATAGATGCTAATTAGGTGAAGACGCAAAACATTAAGTGATCAATTATGAACTTTTGCAATTAAATCAGCAATGGGTTGTATATAAGGGTAAATATTGTGAGGAGGAGTGTGAAGCAGGTAGAGCTATTCCATTAAAAATATGCTTCCAGAAGCTTGAGCTAATAAGACTCCTATGGAGTTTATATAAGTGGGAAGTAAAGCCAGTTGTAAAGCAGTATTTTCAGGAATCCAGTCAACAAAACTCTGTCATAGTTGAAATTAATTGTATCTATAGCAGACCGCATCTCAGGTGAAATGGAAATAGTGTCAGCAGAATGATTCTTACCTTTTAAGGCTTCAAGGGGAGTTTGTAGTTGTTGCATAGTTCATCTGAAGTAAGGATGAGCCCAATTAAGATGTCCTAAATATTGCTGAATTAGGTTTAAGGGGTTTGGTAGTCAAAGCTGAGGAAGATAAGGCATAGATTTTGTTATCAACAACTTGTGGCTTAAGTATAAGTAAGGGGCTTCCTTTTGTATCTTTTCAGGGGCAATATGAAGTCCATATTGTAAGAGGTAATAAATTAATCATTGAAGATGAAAAGGCAAAACCTGAGGTCCAGCCACCAAAATGTCATCCAAATAATATATGGCAAGAAGATGGGGGAATTCAAATCAAAAGGGACATAGGGGTTGATGGACATAATATTAGCATAAAGCAGAACTATTTCACATTTCCAATGGAAGAACTGTCCATTGATATCTCATAGCAAGTTAAGAATGATTTAAAACAGGCATTATAGAGGAAAATTTTTTACTATCAGTCTTAACCAAAGGAATGGTAAAAAAGCAATACTTTAAATCTACTATAAAGAGAATATTTGAGAGAAATTAAATTGGGGTTAGATAATCCACACTGAAGGGGTCTCATAGGTTGAATATGTTCATCAATCTCCCAAAGGTCATATAATAATCTCCATTTAACAGATTTCTTCTTAATAGTAAAGATAGTATTCCAAGGGCTAGTAGATTGTTCAATATGTCCTAATTATAATTGTTCTTTAATTAGGGCCTCCACTGCAGATATTTTTCTTTGGAAAGTTGCCATTGTTTTACCCATACTGGCTCTCCAGGAAGCCAGGTTAAGGGGAGAGCAGTATATTGAGGGGATGCATAACTGGAGGCCCCTATTTTAAATTTGTATAAATTGTGGCTTGACCAGCATCACCTTAATCCCTAAACCAGAGAAAGATGCAGCACTGAAAGAAAATTATAGACCAATATCCCTGATGGACATAGACGCAAAAATCCTCAATAAAATTCTCACCAATAGAATAAAACAACACATCAGAAAAATCATCCACCCAGACCAAGTGGGATTTATCCCTGGTATGCAGGGATGGTTCAACATTTGCAAATCAATCAATGTGATTCACCACATTAACAGACTGCAGAAGAAAAACCATATGATTATCTCAATAGATGCAGAGAAAGCATTCGATAAAATTCAACACCCTTTCATGATGAAAACTCTAAGCAAATTGGGTATAGAAGGAACATTCCTCAATATAATCAAAGCAATTTATGAAAAACCCACGGCCAGCATCCTATTGAATGGGGAAAAGTTGGAAGCATTACCACTGAGATCTGGCACCAGACAGGGATGCCCAGTCTCACCACTGCTATTTAACATAGTTCTGGAAGTTTTAGCCAGAGCCATCAGACAAGAAAAAGAAATTAAAGGGGTACAAATTGGGAAGGAAGAAGTCAAACTATCCCTCTTTGCAGATGATATGATTCTTTATTTAGGGGATCCAAAGAACTCTACTAAGAGACTATTGGAACTCATAGAGGAGTTTGGCAAAGTGGCAGGATATAAAATCAATGCACAAAAATCAACAGCCTTTGTATACACAAGCAATGCCACGGCTGAGGAAGAACTGCTAAGATCAATCCCATTCACAATAGCTGCAAAAACAATCAAATACCTTGGAATAAACTTAACCAAGGACGTTAAAGATCTCTACAATGAGAATTACAAAACCTTAAAGAAAGAAATAGAAGAGGATACCAAAAAATGGAAAAATCTTCCATGCTCATGGATTGGAAGAATCAATGTGATCAAAATGTCCATTCTCCCAAAAGCAATTTATAGATTCAATGCAATACCAATCAAGATACCAAAGACATTCTTCACAGATCTAGGAAAAATGATGCTGAAATTCATATGGAGGCAAAAGAGACCTCGAATAGCTAAAGCAATCTTGTACAACAAAAACAAAGCCGGAGGCATCACAATACCAGATTTCAGGACATACTACAGGGCAGTTGTAATCAAAACAGCATGGTACTGGTACAGAAACAGATGGATAGGCCAATGGAACAGAATTGAAACACCAGAAATCAACCCAAACATCTACAGCCAACTTATATTTGATCAAGGATCTAAAACCAATCCCTGGAGCAAGGACAGTCTATTCAATAAATGGTGCTGGGAAAACTGGATTTCCACGTGCAGAAGCATGAAGCTGGGATATGTACTCTTTAGAATACTATACCGCAGTAAAAAACAATGAAATCCAGTCATTTGCAACAAAATGGAGGAATCTGGAACACATCATGCTGAGTGAAATAAGCCAGTCCCAAAGGGACAAATATCATATGTTCTCCCTGATCAGTGACAACTGACTGAACACTAAAAAGGAAACCTGTTGAAGTGAAATGGACACTATGAGAAATGGTGACTTGATCAGCATAGCCCTGACTGTTAATGAACAACTTGATACATTATCCCTCTTAGTATTTTTTTTATCTGTTCTACTTAATATGACTGGTTTAATTCTGTAATTAATACACAGTTATTCTTAAGTGTTGAAATTTAACTGAAATGTGATCCCTGTTAAACATAAGAGTGGGAATAAGAGAGGGAAGAGAGGTACAATTCGGGACATGCTCAGGCTAACTTGCCCCAAATGGTAGAGTTAGAAACATACCAGGGGATTCGAATTTAATCCCATCAAGGTGGCATGTACCAATGCCATCTCACTAGTCCTAGTGATCAATTTCTGTTCACAGTTGATCGTAATGATAGGACTAATAGTCAAAGGGATCACATAAACAAGTCTAGTGCCTGCTAATACTAACTGATAGAATAAAGGGGAGAGCAATCCAACATAGGATGCGAGATACACAGCAGACTCATAGAATGGCAGATGTCCTAAACAGCACTCTGGCCTCAGAATCAGCCCTAAAGGCATGCGGATCCAGCTGAAAAGCCCATGAGAGTATTTCAGGCATGGAAAGCCAAGACACTCTGGCAAAAAAAAAAAAAGGACCTAAATGAAAGATCTCTGTGAGTGAGATCCAAGTGGAAAGAACAGGTCTTCAAAGAAGGAGGTACCTTTCTCTGAAGGGAGGAGAGAACTTCCACTTTGACTATGACCTTGTCTAAATAAGATAAGAGTCAGAGAACTCAAAAGGCTTCCATAGCCTTGGAAACTCATGACTGGAGCATAGGGAGATTACTGATGCCATAAACAGGAGTGTCAATTTGTAAAGTCAACAACAGGAGTCACTGTGCACTTACTCCTCATGTAGGATCTAAAATATTTAAAAAATATTGTGGCTTGAAATTGCTGTAAAAGATCTCATCCCCAGATGGGAAATGGAACAGGAAGAATTAAAGGGTAAATATGAGCAACAAAGTGATGATCAGTGGGGTTGTAACAAGCCATGCACTTATGATTCTGTTGGGTTTGGGAGCTACTGCCTATTCCACACAAGGCGTCAGCAGAAACTGAAGGCCCTAAAGCAGGCCACTGTGCTGAAGGAATGACAGAGATGTCAACCTCAGTACCAACTAGTCCAGAAAACTCCTCTGAGACTCAATTTGGACAGTCATTTGAGGATGGTTATTAGAAATTTGATTAATAGAATATATGAACATAGATCCAGAGACTTGATCTCCCCACAAAACATCATTATTAGAAGTAGAAATAAATGGAAGAACAAGTAGTTGAGCAATAGAAGCTTGAGAGGAAATTTCTTGGGATAAGTTTGACCACAATTGGAAATAAATAATTTCTGTATATTAACATCTATCACTCTGGGAATGAAAAAAAATGCCCTTTTTTATAGGTGTGGGACTTTGGCAAAACTAGTCCAATAGACTTTTAAAAAATATTTATTTATTTGGAAGGCAGCGTTACAGAGAGGCAGAGGCAGAGGCAGAGAGAGAGGTCTTCTATCCACTGTTTTACTCCCCAGGTGGCTGCAATGGCCAGAGTTGCTCTGATCTGAAGCCAAGAGCCAGGAACCAGGAGCTTCCTCTGGTCTCCTATGTGGTTACAGGGGCCCAAGGGCTTGGGCCATCCTCTACTGCCTTCTCAGGCCATAGCAGAGAGCTAGATAGGATGTGGAGCAGCTGGGACTTGAACCAATGCCCACATGGGATGCCAGCACTGCCCATAGACTTTTTTGGTAAGAGACCTGTTAATTGTGTGGGAACCTTATAGACAGTGCCAGGCATTTCAAGGGGGATTGGTTCCTGAATCTATTTAGGCACTATGGGCAGTAGCATGAAAGGACTGTTGGAAGATTGATGAAGGGGATTGGGTTGTTGGACAGTCAACACCTTCTGTTGGGCCTGGGCTGAGGGCTGGCCCAACTTTAAGTTTCCTGAAAAAACGGAGTGGCACTGATTAGCTCAATGATATCCTTTATGGCATCTTGAGTATTTTTTGGAAGGTCAAATAACTGATTTTGGCAGTGACAGTTTCTTTTATTTATTTTTTAATGATTTATTTATTTACTGAAAGTTAGAGTTACACAGAGAGGAGAGGCAGAGAGAGAGAGAGAGAGAGAGAGAAGTCTTCCATCTGATTGTTCACTCCCCAGTTGACCACAACAGCTGGAGCTGTACTGATTGGAAGCCAGGACCAGGAGCTTCTTCTGGGTCTCTCACATGGGTGCAGGGGCCCAAGGAGTTGAGCCATCTTCTTCTGCTTTTCCAGGCTGACAGTTTCTTTTAAAAATGACCTTAATTCCCCACATCCAAAGCTTTTTTTTTTAATCAGAATGTTTAAGGGCAGCAGCCAGTAAATTAGTGTTGTAAGTTTCAGTCCTTACTGAAATTGCTGCCATAGTAGTTTCAGCTTTGGAGACAACAATTCTGATTTGCATTTTCATAAGCCATTTGTTTTAATATTTTTTGTCACTTCTTGATTATCTACCTGATGTTCCATAGCTTTTTCTAACCTACCCACAAAGGATGTATAGCCCTCAGTTGGCCATTGATAGGCTGCAGAAAAGGAAGTGGAAGGGTGTTTAATATCAGGAATCTTTTTTCAAGCTTTTAATGCCATGCTAGAAATTCACACATGGGCTTCCTTTCAAGGATAAACAATTTGTTGACCAAGATATGAATACGCTTTCTCTCCTAACAACTACTCCAAAATGATGGGGACATTGTTATTTAAGTTATCTATAGCTTGTACAGAAGCCAATACTTTATATTCTCAAACCCAAACAGTGTATTGGGCTGGGGTAACTAAAATTTTAACTAGGGTTTTCCAATCCCATGGCACCATTTCATATGTCTCATATACCCCTCCAACTCCCTCCAATATGCCCACTGTATAAGAACTTTGCATCCTGTACTCTGTCAAGCTCTTTTTTTTTAACTCTGTAAACATAGGGAAGATGCTCAAGCCAGGGAGAGACATTTTGAGATATAACAACAGGACAGTTAACATTGGTAATTCTCCTTGCTCCTTGGCTTCCTGAAACATACCTTGTACCACTGACACAACTGAAGGGGACTCAGACACCACTGTTACATCAGTAAGCATGGAAAGCACAGAGGTCTCATCTTCAGGCAGTAGGGACAAGCCCATTGACTGACTCTCTTGGCCAGGGAGAGCTGCCAAGAGGTTTGTAACCTTACTACTGGCATCCCAGCAGAGATACCACACATGTAAAACTGGAATAAAGTGCAACTTTTGATTGATTTTCTGTCAATCAGTTACTTTTAAAGTGCTTCCATCAGAGTACCAAGGGCAGCAACTATTGATTTTGTTTTGTTTTGTTTTGTTTTGTTTGTTTGTTTGTTTGGTTTTTTTGACAGGCAGAGTGGACAGTGAGAGAGAGAGACAGAGAGAAAGGTCTTCCTTTTGCCGTTGGTTCAGCCTCCAATGGCCGCCATGGCTGGCGGGCTGCGGCCGGCGCACCGCGCTGATCCGATGGCAGGAGCCAGGTACTTCTCCTGGTCTCCCATGGGGTGCAGGGCCCAAGGACTTGGGCCATCCTCCACTGCACTCCCTGGCTACAGCAGAGAGCTGGCCTGGAAGAGGGGCAACTGGGACAGAATCCGGTGCCCTGACCGGGACTAGAACCCGGTGTTCCAGCGCCGCAAGGCGGAGGATTAGCCTAGTGAGCCACGGCGCCGGCCAACTATTGATTTTTTTGCAGCAAGTGTCCAAGTTCCTTTTCTGATAAAGACTGCCCCACATTCTTAAGAGGATAAAGCAGTTCATCCTTATGTTTCTGTTGCACTGGGGACAGGGAGTTCCCCATCTTAGTGACTCACCCAAATCTCAAAGAGATGAATGATGCATCTGTAACCATTGCTATGCAAGGTGAGCCATCCCTTGCATTTTATGCTAAGGGTCCCTGTTTGGGCACAAGATGTTGTGGTGTGCAAGTGAAAGGAGAGACAGGACATGGAAACTTTTCCTCCCAAAAGTGCCGCCAGGCCAACCCAGCATCTTTTCCTTATTGATAAGGATTACAACAGTATATGTGCATGTTCAAATAACTCTAAGGTTTCTCTGAAACATGTTTTGCAAGACATATTAGGTAAGCCTATCTGGGAAAGCAGCTGCATGTCCTTGTGAAGCCAACATTCCAACAAAGACTCAGTGCTCTTGTTAGAAGGCCATAAAATATCCTTAGTCAGATCCTGTGGTCACATTCTGTGTTCTAGGAAGAAAACACTTCACTAAAAGTGCTTTTTCAGAAATCTTATTCTTCACATCCCTCTCTCTGTCACTCTGTTTTAAAGGCAAGGGATAAGGCTGGCTCTGTGGTGTAGTCAGCTATGCCTCTGCCTGTAGCACCAGCATCCCTTATGATCACTGATTCTAGTCCTGGCTGTTCCTCTTCCAATCCAGCTCTTAGATATGGCCTGGGAAAGCAGTAGAAGATGGCCCAAGTGCTTGGGCCCCTGCACCTACCTGAAAGACCCATAAAAAACCCTGGATCCTGACTTTGGATTGGTTCAGCTCCAACTGTTGCAGCCATCTGGGGAGTGAACCTGTGGATGAAAGGCCTTTCTCTCTCTCTCCCTCTCTATGTAATTCTACCTCTCAAATAATTTTTAATTATTTAAGTCTTTAAAGGCAAAGGAAGTCAGATGAGTTTAAAATAACAGATAATATCAAACAACATATTTTGTGTAGAAGAAAAAATTTAACTTAAATATATAAAAAGCTGATGAAGTACAAGAAAAAGATGCAAAAACATAAGAAAGATGGCTACGTTGGTTAGTCATCCCACAATACAGAGAATAAATTTTAAAACAAAAGATGCTTCTAGAGACATATATGGCCTCTTCTTGTAATAAAATGTCAAATAATGTGGGTATAATGACATTTAACCTTAGATATATATTTAAGAAAAATATACAACACTATATGTAAAAAGGATGAAGATAAAGAAAAGGATGATTGGATTGTTCAACAACAGTACATCTTGCCTCAGATTCAGGTCTTGACACTCCTGGTTTTTCACAACCAAATCATCCACTGGACAACTGGAATGAGAAAAAAACACATCAATTGAACATATATGTTTGTTTGTAATGCTCATGCAAAAGCAATGAAGTTTATTCCTGTCCTAGTGGCCTATGATTTTAACATATCAGGAAAATGTATTTATTTATGACTAGAACATTTTTTCTCTTGATATAATAACATAAAAAATGACATCAATATATTTCCCCATTTTCAGTCATGTGGTCCTACAATCTTTAGTGTTTTCTCTAAGTGGGGTGGTGTACTATGGTACACCAGTGTTTGGGATACCTGAATCAAACCGATAGCAGTGCCAGTTTAAGTCTTGGCTAATTTGCTTCCAACACAGCTTCTTGCTAATGTATCCTGGAAATCAGCAGAGGAAAACTCAAGTGCTTGGGGTCCTCACACACTTAAGAATAACACACTTGAGAGACCTTGATGGAGTTTCAGGTTTTTGGCTTCAGCCTGGCCAGCCCTAACAGTTGCAAGCAGTTGGGGAATGAACCAGTAGATGGACGATCTTCTCAGTTCCACTGTCACTTTTTCTTTCAAGTAGAAGAAAATAACCAAATAAGCATTTTTAAAAGTGGGGAAACATTTAGTAAAAAAAATTTACTCACTGACTAAATGGAGTAATAAGCTGAGTGGTTTTGAATAGCCATTTATTTTCTCTCTTCTTTTTCTGTGTTTCTCTGAAGAACTCTCAGCATGGATGATGGAAAAATTTTATTGTATTATTTACCTGCAGATGCAGGAGAGGAACAGGTCTGTTAAGCAGGACCACAGCTTAGGAACAGATTCTCATGCTTAGTCTTTCAGGAGGAATGGTTATCAGCATGTATGGAGTTTTTAAATTAAAAACTCTCTTCTTCCCCACACTCTGCAAAGACTACTTTCTCCATATTTCTAGAAACCCTGACATTTTCAGGATTTCAGAATGACAATAGGTACAGAAAATTCCCAATAAATCAATACAGCTGGGTATAGTGTGCTTAACACCTACACTCTGAGTAGGGCTAAAACAGATATCTTGCTTGCTAGGGACATGAGTCTATCAGTAAAAGGAAGCCACATCTTGACATCATCTACATTTCTGGAATCATTCAGAGATCCTGAATATCAGTACAAAGTGATGAATAAATGAGCCCTGAAGATTGTCTCCTGGGTATGGGATGAAGTTGAGATACACATGTCGGAAAGAGGAGTTCTAATATGCAGTGTCCATTTCCCACTCATCTCAATATTGTTTAATGTGGGAGAATAACCTATCCTCCCCAAGTCTGGAGAAACCAAGGCAGGGCCAGATGATTCTGGCCAAGAAAATGTAATTTCAGATTAATTGTGTCACTGTTTCATTCAGTGCCTATTTTGTTCTCCAGTCTCAAACTCTACCCATGTTCTAGTAAAGGACATTCTACCACCCTGAGAAAAATAGATTTGTTACACATTTTGAATGCAGAGCCTGTAAGTCAGTGGTTTCCTAACCATAAGCTAATTTATTACCACCTAATATTCTGAGACAGCCAGAAAAAACATTACTTAGAACAGTTCACCCTCACAGATAGATGTCACTGCAAGTCTATGGGGTGGCCCTATGGACCTTTCAATAAATGGTGTGGAAAACAGATACAGAACAAAATTAAAGATGAATTTCACACCAAGTATGTAACAGCTTGAAAATGTGCGTGGGGTTTGATTTATAATGTTGAGTAGGACAAGTCCATTCTTTATTTTTTAAGATTTGTTTCCTTCTTCTCTGAGAGAATACCAAATGGTGGGTGATGCTGATGCAGGAGGGTCTGGAGGCCCTGAGGACCTTGGAATGGAAGGCCATGGCAGCTTCTGCTGAGGTTTTGGTAGTGGCATCCATGGCTGTGTTCAAAGCCAGGGCCAGGTCCAGAGCCAAGGTCATGGAACTCGTAGAGCCTGTCACCAGGCTTGGCCACCTGTTTAAGAACATGAAGATCAAATCCTTGTAGGAGATATATCTCTTCTCCTTGCCCATCAAGGAGTCTGAGATCTTTGATGTTATCCTGGGGACATCCCTCGATGAGACTTTGAAGGTCATGTCAGCACAGAAGCAGGCATAGAAGCAGGTTCAAGGCATTTGTTGCCATTGAAGAACACAATGGTCATGTCAGCCTGGGTGTGAAGTGCTCCAAGGAAATAGCCACCACCATCTGAGGGGCCATCATCCTTGCTAAACTGTCCATTTTGCCCACGTGGAGGTGCTATTGGGGAAACAAGATAGGCAAACCTCACACTGTGCCTTGCAAGGTGACCAGATGATGTGTCTCTGTGCTATTGTGCCTCAATTCTTGCTCCTAGAAGCACTGGCATTGTCTTCACCGTGTCCCCAAGAAGTTGCTGATGATAGCTGGCATTGGTGGCTGCCACACTTCAGCCAGTGGGTGCACTGCTACCCTAGGCCACAAAGGGCACCTTCTATGCTATCCCCAAGACCTACAGCAATCTGATCCCCAACCTCTGGAAAAAGAATGTATTCACCAAGTCTCCCTATCAGGAAAGCATGGGCCATCTTATGAAGATTCACACCAGAGTATTTGTGCAGAGGACCCAGGCTCCAGATGTGGCTACAAAATAGGATTTTACACAAGAAAACAAAGTGAATTAAGTCTTTTAAAAAGATTTATTTATTTATTTATTTATTATTTATTTGAAAGGCAGAGAGAGAGGGAGAGAGAGAAGGAGAGACATAGAGGAAGTAAGATATTTTCCATCTACTGCTTCACTCCCCAAATGGCCACAATGGCTGGGGCTGGACCAGGCAAGCCAGGAGACAGGAGCTTCTTCTGGGTCTCCCACATGAGTGTAGGGTCCCAAGGACTTTGGGCCATCCTCCACTGCTTTCCCAGGCACATTAGTGGGGAGCTAGATTAGAATTGGAGCAGTCAGGACTTGAATGGGATGTTGACACTACAGGCTGTGGCTTAATTCACTATGCCACAACACCAGCAGTTGAAAAGTCCATTCTAACTGAAACTCAATATTCAGAAGCTATCTAAGCCCAAGTTGAGAAATCTGAATATATAAATATCCATATTCCTTATGACAAAATTAAAAAACACAAAACAATGTTAAAAGAAAAAAGTTACACCACAGAAAAGTTACCTTTCTAATAGCAAAAAATGACCAATCATATGAAAAAAAATAATTGGCAAACATTTTGAAATATAAAAAATATTGAAAAAATTGGCAGGCCAGTACTGTAGCATAGCAGGTAAAGCCACCACCTGCAGTGCCAGCATCCCATATAGGTGCCTGCTTCTGATCCAGCTTCTGCTATGGCCTGGGAAAGCAATAGAAGATGGCCCAAGTTCTTGGGGCCCTGCACCTGCATGGGAGACCCATGGCTCCTGGCTTCAGATCAGTGCAGCTCTTGCCATTGTGGCCAATTGAGGAGTGAACCATCAGATGGAAGACCTCTCTCTCTCTCTCTCTCTTTTTCTCTGCCTCTTCTTCTCTGTGTAACTCTGACTTTATAAATAAATCTTAAGAAAAGAAAATATAGTTGGCAAAATAATTGGAAAATGTACATAGTCCAGAAAGACACTCTTTAAAGTATAAAAAAGGTGAATATAGAGGGACAAATAATTGAGAAACACAAATTAAAATTACAAGGGAACATATTGTTCCATGTAATATATTTAATAAATTCAAAAATTTTTTGACAGAGTTAGAGAGAGAGAGAGAGAGAGAAAGCTCTTCCTTCTGTTGGTTCACCCCCCGAATAGCTGCCACAGCTGGCACACTGCACCAATCTGAAGCCAAGAGCCAGGTGCCTCCTCCTGGTCTCCCATGTGGGTGCAGGGCCCAAGCACTTGGGCCATCCTCCACTGCCTTCCTGGGCCACAGCAGAGAGCTGGACTGGAAGAGGAGCAACAAAGACAGAACTGGAACCCCAACCAGGAATAGAACTCCTAGTGCCGGTGCTGCAGGCAGAGGATTAGACTAGTGAGCCACGGCGCCAACCCAAAATGTTTTTTTAAATTGAGCTAAATCTGACTAGTTCTATTTCCATTTTACATAAATTATTCCTATTCAAGAAGGACCTGACATGCAGAGGAAAAAATCAAACTAACAACTATTTAAATCAATAGTACAATGTAGAGAAAATTTTATAACAGAAACAACTCAAAAGTATCATGTTCATGACAAAGTATTCAACAAGATGAACCCATGAAAGATAAAAAAAATATAAAATTCACAGTTTGTAGCACAACCATTTGGGAATTGGAGTGCATCACAATAAAAGGCAGATGCTGAACTGAGGGAACTGGCAGAAGAGAAAGTTATTCATTTTGCGCATTTTACCAGAGGACACTTTCCTATTTACACATAGATAAAGGGAGTCAGAGTTACAGCTTTAATTAGGGTGTTTTGGTAGAAATTTCAGGCTACAAAGACAACCAAAGAATGGGAGAAAAAAATAGGCCCTGGAATAGAGAAAATCAAAGAATGTAAGTCCCTAAATTTGGATATAAAACACTACAGTACACTATATGGGACACTTCAGATTAAAAAAAAAGCAATAAAAAAGCAGTCACTAGAAGCTGAAAGAAATAGAGTTACCTAGTGACCATTGTAAGGAATACACTTTAGAATTTAAATCCAGCTAACTAACTGCCTTGTAAAATAGAAATAATTTTTCTGAAGAATATGAGTATCCACAATGTCTGCAACACATGGTTTACAATATTGATGATAGAAAACCTATCAGAAATGGATAGATTCCTGGACACATGCAACCTACCTAAATTGAACCAGGAAGACATTGAAAAACCTAAACAGACCCATAACTGAGACAGAAATTGAAAGAGTAATAAAGGCCCTCCCAACAAAGAAAAGCCCAGGACCAGATGGATTCACTGCTGAATTCTACCAGACATTTAAAGAAGAACTGACTCCAATTCTTCTCAAACTATTCAGAAAAATCAAAAAAGAAGGAGCCCTCACAAATTCTTTCTATGAAGCCAGCATCACCTTAATCCCTAAGCCAGAGAAAGATGCAGCATTGAAAGAGAATTACAGACCAATATCCCTGATGAACGTAGATGCAAAAATCCTCAATAAAATTCTCACCAATAGAATGCAACAACACATCAGAAAGATCATCCACCCACACCAAGTGGGATTTATCCCTGGTATGCAGGGATGGTTTAATGTGTGCAAAACAATCAATGTGATACACCACATTAACAGACTGCAGAAGAAAAACCATATGATTATCTCAATAGATGCCGAGAAAGCATTTGATAAAATACAACACCTGTTCATGATGAAAACTCTAAGCAAACTGGGTTTGGAAGGAACATTCCTCAATACAATCAAAGCAATCTATGAAAAACCCACAGCCAACATCCGATTGAATGGGGAAAAGTTGGAAGCATTTCCACTGAGATCTGGTACCAGCCAGGGATGCCCACTCTCACCACTGCTAGTCAATATAGTTCTGGAAGTTCTAGCCAGAGCTATTAGACAAGAAAAAGAAATTAAAGGGGTACAAATTGGGAAGGAAGAAGTCAAACTATCCCTCTTTGCAGATGATATGATTCTTTATTTAGGGGACCCAAACAACTCTACTAAGAGACTATGAACTCATAGAAGATTTTGGCAAAGTAGCAGGGTATAAAATCAATGCACAAAAATCAACAGCGTTTGTATACACAGACAATGCCATGGCTGAGGAAGAACTTCTAAGATCAATCCCATTCACAATAGCTACAAAAACAATCAAATACCTTGGAATAAACTTAACCAAGGACGTTAAAGATCTCTACAATGAGAATTACAAAACCTTAAAGAAAGAAATAGAAGAGGATACCAAAAAATGGAAAAATCTTCCATGCTCATGGATTGGAAGAATCAATGTGATCAAAATGTTCATTCTCCCAAAAGCAATTTATAGATTCAATGCCATCCCAATCAAGATACCAAAGACCTTCTTCTCAGATCTGGAAAAAATGGTGCTGAAATTTATATGGAGACAGAGGAGACCTCGAATAGCTAAAGCAATCTTGTACAACAAAAACAAAGCCGGAGGCATCACAATACCAGATTTCAGGACATACTACAGGGCAGTTGTAATCAAAACAGCATGGTACTGGTACAGAAACAGATGGATAGACCAATGGAACAGAATTGAAACACCAGAAATCAACCCAAACATCTACAGCCAACTTATATTTGATCAAGGATCTAAAACCAATCCCTGGAGCAAGGACAGTCTATTCAATAAATGGTGCTGGGAAAACTGGATTTTCACGTGCAGAAGCATGAAGCAAGACCCCTACCTTTCACCTTACACAAAAATCCACTCAACATGGATTAAAGACCTAAATCTACGACCTGACACCATCAAGTTATTAGAGAACATTGGAGAAACCCTGGTACCGGCAATGACTTCTTGGAAAACACCCCAGAAGCACAGGCAGTCAAAGCCAAAATTAACATTTGGGATAGCATCAAATTGAGAAGTTTCTGTACTGCCAAAGAAACAGTCAGGAAAGTGAAGAGGCAACCGACAAAATGGGAAAATATATTTGCAAACTATGCAAC
The DNA here is from genome assembly GCF_964237555.1 of Oryctolagus cuniculus. Classification (NCBI taxonomy): domain Eukaryota; kingdom Metazoa; phylum Chordata; class Mammalia; order Lagomorpha; family Leporidae; genus Oryctolagus; species Oryctolagus cuniculus. Next base: position 316,658 of record NW_027208220.1, on the reverse strand, counting down.
TGAAAAAGGGTTGATAACCAGAATCTACAAAGAAATGAAGAAACTCCACAATATCAAAACAAACAACCCACTTAAGAGATGGGCCAAGGACCTCAATAGACATTTTTCAAAAGAGGAAATCCAAATGGCCAACAGACACATGAAAAAATGTTCAAGATCACTTGCCATCAGGGAAATGTAAATCAAAACCACAATGAGGTTCCACCTCACCCCAGTTAGAATGGCTCACATACTGAAATCTACCAACAATAGATGCTGGAGAGGATGTGGGGAAAAAGGGACACTAACCACTGTTGGTGGGAATGCAAACTGGTCAAGCCACTATGGAAGTCAGTCTGGAGATTCCTCAGAAACCTGAATATAACCCTACCATTCAACCCAGCCATCTCACTCCTTGGAATTTACCCAAAGGAAATGAAATTGGCAAACAGAAAAGCAGTCTGCACATTAATGTTTATTGCAGCTCAATTCACAATAGCTAAGACCTGGAACCAAACCAAATGCCCATCAACAGTAGACTGGATAAAGAAATTATGGGACATGTACTCTATAGAATACTATACAGCAGTCAAAAACAACGAAACCCAGTCATTTGCAACAAGATGGAGGAATTTGGAAAACATCATGCTGAGTGAAATAAGCCAGTCCCAAAGGGACAAATATCATATGTTCTCCCTGATTGGTGACAACTAACTGAGCACCAAAGGGGAAACTTGTTGAAGTGAAATGGACACTATGAGAAACAGTGACTTGATCAGCTCTTGTCCTGATGGTTGATGTACAATGTAATACTTTATCCATTTTAGTATTTTTTTTTGTTCTAGTATCATTGGTTGAACTCTGTAATTAACACACAATTATTCTTAGGTGTTTAAATTTTAACTGAAAAGTGATCCCTGTTAGGAATTTGGAAAACATTATGTTGAGTGAAATAAGCCAATCCCAAAGGGACAAATACCACTTGTTCTCCTTGATAGGTGACAACTAACTGAGCACCAAAAAGGAAACCTGTTAAAGTGAAATGAACACTATGAGAAATGGTGACTTGATCAGCCCTCACCCTGACTGTTGATGAGCAGCTTAATATGTTATCCCTCTTAGTATTGTTTTTGTTTGTTCTACTTAATAGTTTTGGTTGAATAATGTAATCAATACACAATTCTTCTTAAGTGCTGAAACTTAACTGAAAAGTGATTGCTGTTAAATATAAGAGTGGGAATAAGAGAGGGAAGAGATGTGCAATTCGGGACATGCTCAAGCTGACTTACCTCAAATGGTGGAGTTAGAAACATACCAGGGGATTCGAATTCAATCCCATCAAGGTGGCATGTACCAATGCCATCTCACTAGTCCCAGTGATCAATTTCTGTTCACAGTTGATGGTAATGATAGGACTAAGAGTCGAAGGGATCACATAAACAAGAATAGTGTCTGCAAATACTAGCTGATAGAATCAAAAAGGGAGAGAATGATCCAACATGGGAAGTGAGATACACAGCAGACCCATAGAATGGCAAATGTCCTAACAGCACTCTGGCCTCAGAATCAACCCTTAAGGCGTGCAGATCTGGCTGAAAAGCCCATGAGAGTATTTCAGGCATGGAAAGCCAAGACACTCTGGCAAAAAAAAAAAAAGGACCTAAATGAAAGATCTCCACGAGTGAGATCCCAGTGGAAAGAATGGGTCATCAAAGAAGGAGGTACCTTTCTCTGAAGGGAGGAGAGAACTTCCACTTTGACCATGGCCTTGTCTAAATATGATCAGAGTCGGTGAACTCAGGGGGCTTCCATAGCCTTGGCAGCTCATGACAAGAGCCTAGGGTGATTACTGATGCCATAAACAAGAGTGTCAATTTGTTAAGTCAACAACAGGAGTCACTGTGCACTTACTCCTCATGTAGGATGTTTGTCCTTAGTGTGCTGTACATTGAGATTTAATGCTATAACGAGTACTCAAACAGTATTTTTCACTTTATGCTTCTGTGTGGGAGCAAACTGTTGAAATCTTTACTTAATGTATGCTAAACTGATCTTCTGTATATAAAGAGAATCGAAAATTAATCTTGATGTGAATGGAAGGGGAGCGGGAGTGGATAAGGGGAGGGTTGCGGGTTGGAGGGACGTTATGGGGGGGAAGCCATTGTAATCCATATTCTGTACTTTGAAAATTTATATTCATTAAATAAAAGTTAAAAAAAGAAACAAATTTCTGCTTTAATAAATTATAATAATGTTAATGAAATTTGAAACTTCTTTAAGGGAGAAGGCAAAATCCAAACTGGACAATCTTAAAAAAGCTGAAATGTAAAATGTTGACTTCCACTTAGATAAAATGAATTCTTGTTCTAATCTCTGTGGCTTTATTTACCTCCTTACCTTTATTTTTTGGCTTGGTGATGACAGTGGCCCCTCAGCATTTCTAATTTCATTCTGAAGGCTATGGTGCTGTGGAACTTCTCCACAGAGCTTGAGTAGTGGCAAAATGGGAGTACATGTTCATCGATAAGGTAAGCACTGGGTGCCAAGCAGTGTGGGTCAGAGTCTCAAGGTGGAGTTTTTCCATGATCTTCTGGTGCCCACACTCAGCAGCAGCAAGATCTCAAATAAGTAATATAAAAGTAACATAAATATAAAGACACAAATTAAATATAAAAATATGCAGATAGACTATTAGAACAATAGTCCAAAGTAACCCAAAATAGCTATATTCACTTCAGACTGAACTTAGAGGTCTCCCACATGGGTGCACCCTCTGCTGCTTTTCAAGTCACATTAGCAGGGAGCTGGATCAGAAATGGGGCAGCTGGGAATTGAACTGAGACCCATAAGGGATGTGAGTGCTGCTTAAATTACTGCAACATAGTGCCTGCCCCAGAATCTTTTTGGATGTCACTTCTAACACCAAAGTTTCCATGCTTCCTGAACACCAACGCAGTTCTCCAACACCTACTAATTATCAGACAGTTCAATTCTGATCCCATCTAGAGCTAGAAGAGAACTTGAAGATGCCAGACCCAAGCATGTTTGCTGTTTATGGTCTACTCTCTCCATTCTGAAGTTGTATAGTGAGCTCACAGTTATTGCCAGAAAGCTGTGTGTTATGAAGAATCAGAGCTACACCTATTACTCAGGAAATTATAAAGGCCTTAAAATCTCTGTGCTAGACAATAAGTAGAAAGCCAAATAATTTATTTCTTATAACTACATTCTCAAATAAACTCTCAAATTCATAAACCCTTTCTCAACCAGCAAAAGCTAATCTTCCCAGGCATCCTCAATGGGCAAAAACCCTACCTGAAAAAAACTACTCTGTGATACTATTTCTTTTTTTCTTTTTTTTCTTTTTGACAGGCAGAGTGGACAGTGAGAGAGAAAGAGACAGAAAGAAAGGTCTTCCTTTACCGTTGGTTCACCCTCCAATGGCCGCTGTGGCTGGTGCACTGCACTGATCCGAAGTTGGGAGCCAGGTGCCCCTCCTGGTCTCCCATGTGGGTGCAGGGCCCAAGCACTTGGGCCATCCTCCACTGCATTCCTGGGCCACAGCAGAGAGCTGGCCTGGAAGAGGGGCAACCGGGACAGAATCTGGTGCCCCGACCAGGACCAGAACCCGGTGTGCCGGCGCCGCAAGGTGGAGGATTATCCTATTGAGCCACAGTGCCAGCCTCTGTGATACTATTTAATAAACAAACATATGGGTTTTAGGATTTCCTAAAGGTGTGGAAAGACAGAATCAATTAAAAGGTCTATTCAGTGAGGTAATAAATGAAAACATCCTTAATTTGGAGAAAAGGGGACAATCAAGTACAGGAAGCACATAGAACTCTTAATGGACATGACCAGAAAAGATCTTCAGCATGACATATGGTGGTCAAACTTTCAACAGGAAAATATAAAAAAAGGATTTTAAAATGTACCTGAGAGAAATGCCATATTGCCTTCAGAGGATCTCCAATTAGATGGACAGTTGATTTCGAATCAGAAACCGTATAGGCTAGGAAAGAATGGAGAGTCATAGTCTAAGTCTTATAAGAAAAAAACTATCAACTCAGAATATTATACCATGCAAAGCTCTCATTTATGAGTGAAGGTGAAATAAAGACCTTTCATAACAAACAGAATTTGAAAGAATTTGTCACCACTCATCCAGATTTATAAATGATGCTTTAAAAGGATGTGCTACACAGAGAAACAGAAAGGCAGTCATCATTATGAAAGCATGTAAAGGCAGAAAATCTAGTAAAAGTACAAAGGAACTCCAAACCAAACAATAGGAATAGTTATGGGAAAATGGCAGGGCAAACTCCTTACTTATCAATAATAATTCTCCAATTAAAAGGTACAAACTGGCTGAATGGATTAAAAAAAATAAAATTCCTCTATTTGCTGCCTGTAAGAAACACACATGACCAACAACGATACAAACAGACTAAAAGTGAAAGGATGGAAAAAGGTATTCCATGCTAATGGAAAGCAAAAATTATCAGGAGTAGCACAAAAACTGTAAAAAGGCAAAGAATAGCATTATGTTATTATTAAAGGATCAATTCAATACGAAGATATGACTACAATAAATGTACATGTCCCAATACCAGTGCGTCTGGCTTTCTAAAAGCAATGTTAATGGATCTAAAGGGAGACACAGACTCTAATACAATAATGAGACACTTCAACACACTACTTTCATCAATGGACAAATCAACTAGGCAAAAAAACAAACAAACAAATAAACAACAGAACAAATTTACACCATGGACCAAATGGACCTGTTATCTACAGAACATGTCGTCCCCAAACTGAAGAATACACATTCTTTTCATCAGTGAATGGAACTTTCTCTAGGATATATCATATCCTAGGCCATAAAGCAGGTCTCAATAAACAAAAAAATGCCTGAAATAATATCATGTATCTTTTCTGACTACAATGGAATGAAGCTGGAAATTAACTAACTAAAGAAATGTGAGAAAACATGCAAACACATGGAGGCTGAACAACATGTTCCTAAATGAACAGTAGGTCATGGAAAAGCATAGAAGAATTCAAAAAATTCTGGAAAACAAATGAAGATGACAATATAACATATCAAAAATTATGGGATACTTAAAAAGTAGTGTTGAGGGAAGTTTATAGCAATCAGTGCTTACATCAACAAGTTGGCAAGGCAAAAATTAAATGATCTAGCAATACATCTCAAGGATCTAGAGAAACAAGAACAAACCAAACCCAAAATCAGTAGGAGGACCAGAAGAAGAAAAAAATGGAGGATTAGGGAGTGGCATGCTTCAAAGGCTAGGGAGAAACAGTAAGGAGAATAGTGTAGGAGGTACACTCTTGGTGGAGAATTGGAGAGAAAAACACCCAGGAAGCCCCATGGGAGGAGGGGAAATGGCCTGAACCTGCATAGTGAGTGCTGATATGCAGCCAGAGAGGGTGGAGAGCCAAAGCTATGGAAAGCCAGAGCTGGCAGCATTCTTGAGATGGAGGGAGGATAGACTGTACCAACCCATGAGGTTAGAGCAGAGAGAGAATATGGTGTGTGTCCAGACTGGAGTCCAGGATGCTGGTAGTTGCTGGCAGTTGTCAGTGGTCCTAGTGGAAGTGTAGAGGGTTGTCCAATTCCAATCGATCACTCCAAAACAGAAACTGTGATCCAGCTGAGAGAGGGCAGGTGCCATTTTAAAACAGGGCAAAACTACAGAAGCCTACAGGTGTGCACATAACAGCTCACTGAGACAGGACACTTGAAGTTAGTGCTGGCAGCAGTGGCAGGCAGGCATTCAGCCAGTGACTCTAGGGTGTGTGTGATCCAGAACTTCAAACAGTGGGCATGGCCCACAGCCCCCACTGACTCAGAGCTTGGCTGGGAGGCAGCTGGACAGCAATGAAGGACAGATGGGTGCCTGTGCCAGCAATGTCCTCTGGACTCAACAACTGTGGGAGACTTGAGTGCTGAGACCACGGGGACTCGGTGGCTACAAGTAAAGGTGTAGGGCATAGCTGGGTATTGATTTCCCCCATGCTCCTGGAACTTAGGTGTTACCCTGGAAACTTGCCCCACCCTAAAGCATTGGCCAGAGCCCCTTGGCCACACTCACCATATACCTCCTGTTAGTCACTGGAAGGGCAGGCATTCCAAGAAGCCACAGAAGCATATCCCAAAGACAAAAACAAACAAAAGGAAAAATTAAAAATCAACTCCACAAATGCTGAAAAATAAGAACCAAAATGCAAGAAACTAGAATAAGGAAGTCACCATGACCCTCCCAGAGGAACACAACATTTCAACATTAGAATGCTAAAGTAGAGATCAAGGAAATGCCAGAAATGCAATTTAGAAAATTAATCATAGGATGAGTCACTCAAAAAAAAAATCAGAAGCAAATCCACAAAAGAAAATGATACATGACATGAATGAAAATTTTTTCCTAAGAAATTGAGAACTTAAAGAGAAATCAAAATGAAATTTTAGAAATGAAAATTTAAATGATCAAATAAAAAAAGTGGTGGAAATCCTTAACAGCAAACTTGATGAGGCAGAAGAAAGAATATCTGAACTAGAAGACAAACTTTCAGAAATCTTACAATCAGGCAATAAATAAATAAATAAATAAAACAAAAAGAAATTAGAAAACCTAAAAACAGTGTTGGAGATTTATGAGATACTCTCAAATGACCCAACATGTGCATCTTAGGAGTTCCTGAGCGAGTGGAAAGAGAGAAGGGAATAGAAAACCTATCTAGTGAAATAATTACAGAAAACTTCCCCAATTCGGAGAAAGAAAGAGATGTTCAAATAGAGGAAGCACATAGAACTCCTAACAGACAGGACCAGAAAAAATCTTCCCTACCACACATTGTAGTCAAACTTTCTACAGTGAAACATAAAGAAAAGATTCTAAAATGTGCACAAGAGAAACATCAGATTACCCTCAGAGGCTCGCCAATTAGACTCACAGCTGATTTCTCATCAGAAACCCTACAGGTTAAAAGGGAATGGTGAGATAGAGTCCAAATCTTAAAAGAAAAAAACTGTCAACCCAGAATATTATACCCTGAAAAGTTCGCATTTATGAATGAAGGTGAAATGAAGATCTTCCATAACAAACAGAAACTGCAAGAATTTGGCAACACTTGTCCAGCCTACAAAAGATGCTTAAGTATATGCTACACACAGAAACACAGAAAGATAGCTAGCATTATGAAAGGATGAGAAGGCAGAAATCCAAAGTCAACAATAGGAATATTTATGGAAAATGGCAGAACCAAGTTATCATTTACCAACAGTCACTTTGAATGTAAATAGCCTCAGTTCTTCAGTTAAAATATACAAACTGACTGAATGACTGTAAAACAAGAGCCATCTATTTTCTACTTAACAAGAAAAACATCTCATCAACAAAGATACAAGCAGATTGAAACTGAAATGATGGAAAAAGATAATCGATGGTAACAGAAACCAAAAAACAGCTCGTGTTGCCATCCTAAAATCAGAGAAAATAGACTTTAACATAAAAACTGTTAAAAGAGATTAAGAAAGGCACTATGTAATAATTAAGGGATCAAACCAAGAAGAAGATGTGACTACAATAAATGTATATACACCCATTACAGGGCACCTGGCTACTTAAAAAATGTTAATAGACCTAAAGGTAGACAGACTTCAATACAATAGTAATGGGAGATTTCAATACCCCACTTTTAGCAACGGACATATAATGCAGACAGAAAATTAGCAGGGAACAATAAAGTTAATTGACACTATAGAATACAAATTCTTCTCACCAGTGCATGGAACTTTCTTTAGGATAGATAATATGCTAGGCCACAAAGCAAGTCTCAGCAAATTCAAAAAAAAAAAAAATTATTCCATGCATCTTTGACCACAATGGAATAAAACTAGAAATCAACAACTCAAGAATCTCTAGAACATATATAAACACATGGAGACTGAACCACAAGCTCTTGAATGAACAGTGGGTCATTGAAGAAATCAAAAAATTTCTGGAAACAAATGAAGGTGATAATACATCATATCAAAACCTATGGGATACAGCAAAAGCAGTGTTAAGAGGGAAGTTCATAGCAGTCGGTGCCACCAGGAAAAACTGAAAAGGTACCAAATAAATGAGCTATCCATGCATCTCAAGGACCTAGAATATCAACAACAAACCAAACCCAAAACAAGTAGGAGGAAAGAAATAGTTAAAATTAAAAAAGAAACAAAATTGAAACAAAAAATACAAAAAAAAATCAGTGAAATAAAAAGATGGTTTTTTAAAAAGATTTAAAAAAATGATACACCATTGGCACAACTAACCAAAAAAAAAAAAAAAAAAAAAAAAAGAGACCCAACCAATAAAATCAGAGATGGAAAAGGAAATATAACAGCAGATATCATAGAAATAAAAAGAATCATCAGAAACTATTAAAAGAGCAGTATTCCAACAAACCAGGTAACTTAGAAGAAATGGATATATTCCTAGAAATATACAATTTACCAAAGTTGAGTCATGAAAATATAGAAAACCTAAATAGACCAATAACCAAGATGGAAATTGAATAAGTAATAAAGACCCTCCCAACAAAGAAAAGCCTAGGACCAGACAGCTTCACTGCTGAATTCTAGCAGATATTTTAAAAAGAACTAATTCTAACAAATAGGAGGGAACCATCCCAAACTCCTTCTATGAAGCATACATCATCTTAATGCCTAAACCTGGAAAAGATGCAACAGAAAAAGAACTATAGATCAATATCCCTAATAAACATAGACACAAAAATCCTCAACAAAATAGCTGATTGAATCCAACAAAACATCAGAAAAATCATTCATCATGACCAAGTGGGATTTATCCCAGTATTCAGTGATGGTTCAACATTCACAAATCAATTAATGTGATACACCACATTAGAAAACTGAAGAAGAAAAATCATATGATTATCTCAATAGATGCAGAAAAAGCATTTGATAAAATACAATATTCTTTCATGATGAAAACCCTAAGCAAAATGGATGTAGAAGGGACATTCCTCAACACAATCAAGGCAATATATGACAAACCCATGGCCAGTATCCTATTGAAAAGGTAAAAGCTGGCAGAATTCCTCCTAAGATCTGGAACCAGACAAGAATGCCCACTCTCACCATTGTTATTTAATCTAGTCCTGAAGGTTTAGCTCTAGCTAAAACCTTAGGCAAGCCAAAGAAATCACAGAGATACAGATCAGAAAAGAGGAAGTCAAACTATTCTTATTTGCAGATGACATGATCCTATATATAGGAGATGCAAGACTCCACTGAGAGACTACTGAAACTCATAAAAGAGTTTGGTAAAGTGGCAGGATATAAAATCAACAGAAAAATCTATAGCCTTTATATACACAGACAATGTCATGACTGAGGAAGAACTTTTAAGATCAGTAGCATTCACTATTTGTTAAACTCTTTACTTAGTGTAGGGTTAATCTTATGAGTATAAAGTAAAATGAAAATATATCTTTATAAAAATTAAGACTGCAAAAGGAGAGAGGAGGAGGGAGGGTGGGATGAAAAGTATCAATATGTTCCTAAGTCAGTATATATGAAATACATGAAATTTGTATACCTTAAATAATTTTTTTTAAATCAGCAGTGAAGCCATTTGGTTCTGGGCTTTTCCTTGTTAAAAGGTCTTTATTACTGATTCAATCTCCATCTTGGTTATTGGCCTATTTAGGTTTTCTATGTCTTTGGGAGTCAATTTTGGCAGATTGTATGTGTCCATAAAACATTCCATTTCTTCTAGGATTTTCCAATTTATTGATGTATAGCTATTTGTAGTAGCTCTTCATGATTTTTTTAAAGATTTATTTATTTATTTATTTGAAAGGCAGAGTTGCAGAGTCAGAGAGAGAGAGAGAGAGAGAGAGAGAAGGTCCTGGCTGCTCCACTTCCAATCCAGCTCCCTAGTGATGAACCTGAGTAAACAGCAGAGGATGTCAAGTCCTTAGGCCCCTGTCCCACCATGAGACCTCAATGAACTCCAGACTCATGACTTCAGATTAGCCCAGCTATGGCAGTTGCTGGCCACTTGGGGAGTGAACCAGTGGATGGACGATATATGACTGAATGAACAGATACTAACATGTCTCCCAGGAATGAGAATGTTCTTGTGAGAGGAGAATCTTAATGTCCCTATGGGTTAGCTCTTCAGATCAAGGATATACCACAGCTACTTCTCAGGCTTAGGGCATAAGCTACTACCTTGCTTTCTTCCAGAAAGAATGAGCTAGGATTAAACTGCACAGTCCTAGGGACTGAGCCACGGGGAGCATCTTAGATCACCACTCACACAGTTTTGAAACTTAGGACAAGGAAAAGAGTGAAGGGAGCTTTCAGGAGACACCACCTTGTAAACTTTACAAGGGAACAAGCCGACAATTCATGATGAGATATCTGCATTTATGGTAGCTAAAAGGACATGTGCAGATATTTTTTAAAATTATTTTACTCATTTGAAATGTAGAAAAATAGACAGAAAAAGAAAGAATTTTTTTCCTCCTTCATTGATTCACTTCTCAAATGCATGCAACAATGATGACCAGGCTGAAGCCAGAAGCCAGAAACTGAATTTGGGTCTCCCATATGGGTGATAGAGACCCAAGTATTTAGGCCATCATCCACTGCTTACAAGAGTGTGTAATAGCAGCAAAGTGGCTTGGAAGGAAGGCTGATACTCTGATATGGAATATGGACATCTGAAGTGACATCTTAACACCTGTTGTAGAATCAAAATAAAAATGGAGTGAGTGTGGCTAAGATATGATTTCAGATCTCTTGCTTCTGTACATATTAGCTTTGCTTGATAATGGCTAATGGTGTATCTTGTAAAACTATGTGGGCCAAAATTCCAAGGAAATAAGTTGAGAGAAATGTGTCCTGCACTGTTATCTTGCAACCATATTTTATAGTTGTTATTGTTCCTGGGTTTGTTATTGTTAACTGTTATCTTACAACCATATTCTGGTTTTTTTTTTTATTGTTCACTGCATACCAGGGGTTTGAAATTGTGAGCCTTAGTGGAAGAATGACTGTAAAAAACTGTTTAACTCGCTGTTGGGGACCACACTCTGGTAAGGAGTGATGGTCCCAATCAGATGCCTTGCCTCTCATTTTCAATTAAATTCACATATGACTGTCACTTGTTTTTGTAATATTCTATTTTAGCTGATGAATGGATGCAACACTGCTCTAAACATCCACCAAAGCAGAGTTTTTACATGAGAATGATAAATAGATTTTCTCCACTGTCTTCTTATGTGAAATGTTCACAAATAGAAAACAAACCATTTTTTATTCCTGGGGGAAAATCCTGATTGTTCTTTGGAAAAATGCTGAAATACTGAAGCTGAATGAAAGGTATCATGGCAGAAAATATTTAATAGTGTTGGGAACTTCAGAGGGGAAGGTGCCATTTGACAATGTGGGGCTAAATGCAGATATTTAGGATTTATTTCCACATATAATGGTTTGTCCCCTTTGAAACCCGTGGGGAAATTTAATCCAAATTATCATAGTAAGAGATGAGATCATGTGGAACCTGAGAGGAGGTGATTAGGATCAATTCTTTCATGTGATTAATGGGTTGCAGGTTTATCTCCAGGGGTCTGTTTCAGCAGTCACTTTACATTAGCCTCTCCTATACTCAGCTTTATTGGTCCACATGGTTCTTGTGCTAGGCCTTTGCCAATAAGAAGGCCAGCACCAGATGTTGCCCCCAAACATGGGACCTAATCCTTGAGCCAAATAAAACCATTTCTTTGTAACTTACCCAGTCTTATACTGTGTCACTAACAAGAGAATACAGATTAAGGTCCCGAGGAAGAGCCATGCTGAGAGGTCAGGGTCATGGACTAGAAATCTTGTTTCCCAACTCAGGGGGACCAGATCACCCCAGGTATGAGAGGAAGGTTTAAGGATCCTACAGATAACAGCAGATCCCCCCAGTGAATAGCATATCTGCAGACATACTCCCTCTGAGGACCTCTCATCCTACCACACTATTTAGGGAGATGTGCGGCTATCCAGAGGGCCTCCAGCGCTGACCAGAAGTTTCTGTGTGCAGGAACAGGACAGAATGCCCAGGGGCCCAGCTACCTGCTCAATTCGAGCAAACTGGCCCAACACACTCACCATTTCCTTGCTTCCGTGATATTCAGGCGCCCTCTTGAGGGGTCTGGTGATGACCGAAATTTGCAGAGCAACGGAGCCAGCTAAGGCCTCTCTCGGGAGCAGATCCGGGGAGTTGAGTACAGCGGTGCCAAAAAATAATATCGCACGTGGTTCCCCAATGATGCCCCTGGGCGCCTTGATTGAACAATTTGCCCAACCGGCAAGAATGCACGAAGTCAGAAAAGGTGTAGCCAATCAGAATCCCGTTAAGGTTCCTTGCGACTATTCCTGGAGAGGGAGAAGCTTGGACTTAAGCTGCCTCCTTCTCTCAGATGGCAACTCTTCTGGCGGTAGGAGGCACTTTCCCCTCTCGATGGTCCCACCTCCTTGGATCCCCCCTCTTTCTCCTTCCCTCCAGTGATCACAATCCTACTGAGATCTCGTGATCCTGCGCTTGCAGTAACCTGCTTCACATGAGCTACAATTTACAAAATGTTGGCTGGACTGTGGGCCTTTCCTTTTCTTTGTATTCATAGCTTATTTTATGAGGTTGTTTGACAATTTTTATATTGATTTTAAGACTAAAAACATTATGTAGGTTAGTTTTTTGTTTCATTTCTCTTATAAGCATTTGATTTCTAGTCTGTGTTTTGTCCTTTAAAAAGTTTTCCATTTGTTTCTTGCTGGTACATAGTAACCCAGTTGATTTTTATGTATTTATTTTATACCTAGTAAGCTTAATTATCTTATTAGTTTTATTTACCTAGGGATTATGTTGTATTTTCTCTGTATACAGTAGTATCATCCAATATATTAACAATTTTGTTGCTTAAAAGTTTATCAAAAATTTATACCTAATTTTCCTTTTTTGTTGTTTTATTTACCTGATTATACTTCCAAGATGAAGTTGGAAAGAAACAATGAGAAGAGATAGACTTATCTAGATCTGTTCCCAGGAAAAAAGCTTGCAATGTTCTGTAGTAATTATGCTGCCTTAGGTTCATTTTATACAATCTTAGTCGGAATGTGGAAGTTGCTATTTTAATATTCTATTAGTTGTTGTGTGTTTATGGCCCAATGATGAATTTTATTACATGTTTTTTAACATTTACTCTAAATGATCACATTATTCTCTTGTATTTTTCACCCATGTGAATGTTTACTCTATTTGTTCTGGTCTGTTAACCTCCTTTGAACATTTTAGTATATTCTGTTCATTATTAATTTATTATCATTTCATATTTTTGCAGAACAACCCCCCAAACCAGTTGGAAGTGTTGTTTTAGAACCCCAAACATGGCCTACTTGTCCAACATGCCAAAAGCCAATTACTGACATCAATGTAGAAGGAAAAAGGTGTTTATTTTAAAGACAGAGCAAGAATCCATGCAGCTATTGCTTAATTCCTAGACTCCCCAAGGAGTAAGGGTTGAAGGTTTTTATAAATGAAAGCTAGGACTGACAGGTGGAGGTTTATCTTGTGCGCAAGGCCCTGGTGTTTCAGTGGTACTCATGACCTTCCTTTGATTGGTGGCATGGTGCACTTTAGGGAATTTTTTTTACAATGGCCCAGTGGGCTTCAGTTAGTCTGGGGGACTACATATAAGTGGTGGTTGTCTTTTGCCCAGACCTGGAATTTCCATGCTGAACCCGGAATCCCCCTAAACAAACCCATCCAGGGAATATTGACCAGCAGGATTTGATCTACTACAGGAGCAAGTGCCTCCTTGTACTGTGGGAGAAGGGCATTTAATTTTAATCATATCCTTTGCCTTTTACATTAAAAGCATTCTAGGTACAAGCACATAGGTGATGAATGATGTAATAAAGTATATTTAAAAGGTAAGAAAGCAAGCACAAACATGAGTGGGCATAATTGAAGAGTAGAGTTGGTCAGAGAATGAGTAGGGGAAAGGAAATACAGAGATGGCACCTCATCACCTCCATTAGTCTTGATCTCCAATGGAAGAGAGCATAAGCACCTCCCAGCACCTCCTTTTATGAGGTAATGTGGTCACTTGTGAGGTATATGGCAGCTCCATAAAATTCCAAGTGGAGCTCAATATACATATTTACATGACTTTCCCCTAGGTCCCAGATGAAAAGAAGGTTTCCTGGGAAAGGAGGTGTTCTGCCAAATATTGTAGAATTACATGGGGACAAGGCTTTATGGTTTTTGACCTCCAGCTCACTTAGCTACCTTATCCCATATCACATGAGCCTGATGATTTGTCAGTACAGCTGTATCACTTCTTCAATTCAGTGAATTTCTTTTGCTAAAGGACAAGCAAGGACCTTGGTCTAGGGAAACAAATGAAATGATGGGTCCTGCCTTTACATTATAGGAGTTCAGTCACAATATGTAATTTAATATAATAATACTTTGTTTAAAATATTTGTATCTCTTATATAGAGAGATGGTCCTTAAGTTCATTTTTATTTCATGTCCTTGTCTGACTATGTCATCAATGTAATGCTGATTCACACCAAAACTATTTCCTGTTTGGTTCCACTTTGGATGAATCTGCAAAATTTAGAAATTTTTTTCTTCCTTAAAAGTTATCTCACTGTCCACTCTGCCTGTCAAAAAAAAAAAAAAATTGGGGGCTGTTCCATAAATCTGGGACTGAAATTTTGTTTGTAGAAATGGTTTGTTGTCTCTTTTCATTTGTAAAATATTGATTCACCCTGTTTAGTTCATAAGACATTTTCCTATTTATGTTACATTCACATTTTAATATTCTGAGTTCAAAAATTTGGTGGACTTTTGTGGTGCAATGAGAAGGCTATGCCAAGATGGCTGCTGGCAATGGAAACTGCCTGGCAACAGGCTGTGATTGGATGGCTTTGGAAACCACATGGCAATGGAGCCTGCCTGACAACAGGCTATGATTGTATGGCTTTGGAAACTGCCTGCCAACAGGCTGTTATTGGTTAGGGCATAGACAGCCCCTTGACCAGATTGGCTGCCTTGGCTATTTAAGCTGCTGTACCAACTGAAATAAATGTCTCTGGGCTGCTTGCCTCAGGCTGACTCCCAGGGTCTGTGTGGTGGCTCCATGCCTCCTGCTCTCACAACACTCCTCCTCTCAGAATGCATCAACCTCAAAATCTGGTGCCCAATGTGACTGAGAGAGAAATAGGCTGTCAAACTCGACAAGGTCCCCCCTTGATTTTGGCAAGTAGGCCCCTCGGTGTTTTGTGTGCTGTTTGGTTCTGTAAGGGTGAGCACAGAACCCCCTCCTATGCCCCTTTCCTTCTCTTTGTCCTCAGTCTAAGTGCCCCAGGTAGGCACACATCACCCAGAAGTGTAACGCTGCTTCTCAGCTCCTCCTTTTACTTTCAGGTTGCCCATCAAATTCACATAAGGGGCTGATCATCCCAGAATTCAGAACCAAGTCATCTTCCCTCACTTGACAGAGGTGACACTCCAGAGACACCATGTGGGCATACGGCCTTGACCTAATGAATCAAGGAAGTCCCCACTAAGCACAGGACATATGTACAATCTGATACACCACAGTCTGTCCGTCTAAGGCAGAGAACCCCTGCAGAATGCCATCAGTCACTGAGGTGCTAACAATTTGTTTTGTTATGGCAGCAGTGCTGTGCATGTCTTTCCTTTGGCTAGAATTGGTGTGGCGCACTGCTCTTAAGTGTTCAAACATGGGAAAGATACCCCCCTCTCAGAAGCACACACATATTACCAAACACAATGAATCTGTGAGTAAAAAGAGCCTGTCACTCCAGGCCTCTGCCTCACAGGCAACAGTTGATGATTTAGGGAGAGAGAGTTCCCACAGTGAAAATGACATGGCAGCAGACAACGCAACAATACCTAGTCAGCCACCCCCAAATACTCATGGAATGAACTTAGACAACCTCGAGGCAATAACCCATGCAAGGTCATCCCATCCTCACCCAGTGAGGACCCCCACACTTGTGGTAGTCCTCAGGCACCTCAGGCTCTCAGGGCAGCCCCATCCATATGTTTGCCATTAATGTAGGAGCGGACACAGAATTCAGGACTGGATGACCTTACTATGCTAAAAAATAAATGATCTTGGCCAGCACCACAGTTCACTTGGCTAATCCTCCACCTGCAGTGCTGGCACTCTGGGTTCTAGTCCTGGTTGGGATGCCAGTTCTGTCCCAGTTTCCCAGTTGCTCCTCTTCCAGTCCAGCTCTCTGCTGTTGCCCGGGAAGGCAGTGGAGGATGGCCCAAGTGCTTGGGCCCTGCACCCACATGGGAGACCAGGGGGAAGTACCTGGCTCCTGGCTTTGGATCAGTGCAGCACACTGGCCATAGCGGCCATTTGGGGGGGGGGTAAACCAATGGAAGGAAGACCTTTCTCTCTGTCTCTCTCTCTCTCTCTCACTAACTCTGCCTGTCAAAAATAAATAAATAAATAAATAAATAAATAATTTTTAAAATGACCTTACTATGCTAAAAAAGGCTTCTCAAGAGTCAGGCCCTGACACTCCCTACTTTGAACAGGTGCTCACT